>NW_018485179.1:0-4414 GCF_002113885.1 Mizuhopecten yessoensis
CCCCAATGATAAGGGAGAACAGACGAAGGCTTACTCCTCTACCGGTACTTTTATCAGCCCTTTCTATCAAGTGAACATTTCCGTTTATCCGGTAGTCAATCTTTCATTAACTTAAAAGCTCTTAAATTCGGATTTAACAACATATGTTGAATTTCTAATTCTGTAAGACTATACAAGCCAAGTGTAGTGAGCACACTGTCATGTAGTCTGGTAATAAGCATTCGCAAAACCAAAAACAAACAGGAAGAATGGTTGTACAATAGCTCAACCATTATAGAGGAACGCGTTTCCCGGTATTGTTTGATTACGTTCAATATAAATCAAACTTGCGTCGCATGGGCCTCCAATCTCGCGAGATTTATTATGAAAACCAAAATAGTTATGAGATCGATCAATGCCCCTAATGCGAATGAAAAATGCAGCGAGCACTGTTAACATGTTAATATATGTATATCATGTTGATATGATAACGACTGTATTGTAGGTTCGGCATTGTTCTTGTAATAGTGTTCGGGTTATGCTTCAACATACACGAGAGTTTGCATCCCATGACACGATCTAACCAATTATTCCAAACTCTCAACTCATTTGTAACACAAACACAGCACAATTCTAAAACAAACACTTTCCCCTTTATCAGTACCGCGGAGGGATGAGGAGCGCCCCTCGATAATATACAGGATTGGAAGCTTTGTATCTCAAGTACCCTGGAGTGCACGAGACTAAATTCGTACGGCGCAGGCGCATTGGAACTGCGGTGTCATTGTTATGGGATAATTAGTTTGAGTTTTGTTTTTCTGTGTCATCACTACAAGATCAAACCGTTTACGAATGTCAATTACTATTGATTGTTTAGAGAATTGCAGGACAGAATAAATACTACGAGACATCAGCTGACCGCATGTAAGTCCCAGAAGGCAGCAGAAACAACATTCTACACGGGATTAATGAAACTCGTCTGCTTTGCGACAAGGAAATTTGAGTAAAACACGAGATAGAGGTATCTGCGTAATGAACGAGTTGACAATTATGTTACAGGAGTGTAATGGCGTAATGGCGCTGATATGTGTGTCGTATCTGCTGTAATGGACACAGGAATAATAATATTAGGACGTGCTGTCTGCCGTATTGGATGCATGTATTGTAAAACAAAAAGATCACGGTCGCCGGGAGGCCGGAGTTATTAATTATTTAAATCAAGTTCATATGTTCATATCTAAGTAATATATTCCACCACATTATGCTCACAGCAGTAAAATATTTCTGTTCAACCACGTCAAAACACTTTTATACAAAGGAAGGATCATTTTGACTGTTCTATTGCAAGTCCTTATTTGAAATCGGTAATTGTTTTCATTAAATATATTGCAACAGGAGATGGTCAAAGTGTTGTTTTTTGTGAGTTTGTTTTTGTAATTTACAGAAGTGATCTTTACTTTTCCATGTAGTTCATTGCGCTTCCCCCATTAAGTTGGTATCCGGGGGAATTGAAGCACCGTCATGCATGGTTCAATATATGATACAATGTCTTGTTTATGTCTCTTTAGATGATTGCATTTATTAAAAACAAATTTTATAGAATATACATAATTTACACTTTTCATTTCCATGTGGTGTCACATTGTAAAGCACGTATTTAAAATGATTTTGCACACTCATGATACGTAGTACGTATTATCAATAATAGAAATTTTAATTTAAGTTCCCGACGAAAATGAATTATCAATATTGTTAAACCCTTGGTGTTGCTTCAATCGCCTGCAATGTGAATGAAATATTTCTAAATTAAACATTCTTTATGATTACTCTCCAAGCTAGCAAAGGTCTTCAAGCAGAGATAAACTGCTTCAAGCGGCTTTTTTGTATTTTAATTATTGTTTGTTGTCACTTGCAATAGAAATCTGTATTTTCTGACAGTTAATCCGCCCTTACAGGCAATGCCCCCATCAACCTACAGCATACAAACTACAACATAAAATACAACGCCAGAAATGTATGGCTGAATTAAGATAAAATCAAAACGTAACAAAATCACATTTGTGTTTATTGCTTGGCGTGTGAGAATAGCATGGATCAACAACATGGCGGCTGTTACCATGGTGAAGCGGAAGTAGAATTATGTAGAGCTATTCGCAAGTATTGTTCGTAATTCACAAAACTGCAATTTATGGTCCGGATTCTCATAAAAAAAAAGCGAGTAACAACAGTTCATGAAAAGTAATCAATTGTTTTTCCTTTATCAGGATAAATGATGCAAGACGAAAACAAAGTGATTAACTGGCTGTCTGTGAACAACCTCGTCAAATGATTATATTAGATACAATGTATCTTGATATTTAAGCTGATAGTTAAAACATCGATGTAATTTGCGTGGGATCATACCGACGCCACACATATTGATTAGATGCATCTTTTAAATGTGTAAATAGTATATATACACGCAATATCCAAATCATATGTCTGTCCTTATGTTAAACTTACTCTAGTATCGCCATGACAAGCGGTCATACTTCCTCAATTTCACACACTAAGTTGGTGTCTTATACACTTTTCTCGTTTTGTTGACAATGTATTACACCAGAAACATAACTGAGGAACACTAATGACCTTGAGTGACAAGGCTGACCTTGAATAACACGACTGACCTTGAGTATCAATACTGGTCTTGAGTGACACTACTGATTTCGAGTAACACTTCTGACTATGGGTATCACTTCTGACTTTGAGTATCACTACTAATGGCCTTGAGTAACACATCTGACCTTGAGTGACACGACTGACCTTGTTTGACTTGACTGACCTTGAGTAACACTGCTGAGTAACAATGTTGATTTTGACTGCACAACTTGAGTAATACTTCTGATTTTGAGTAACACCGCTGACCTACCGTAACATTGCTGAACTTGGCTAACACTAGTGACCTTGATTTACACTGCTGACTTTGACTACACGACTGGCCTTAGCTAACACTAGTGACCTTGATTTACACTGCCGACTACACGACTAAACTTATGTAACCGTTCTTACCCTGAACAACATAACTGACATTTAATAAAACTACTGACATCGATAAACCCTACCGACCATTAGTGACACACGTGACCTTGAGTAATACAACTGACCTTGATTAAAAGTACTGACCTTGGGTAACTCACCTGGCCATCGTTTAGCTGTCAGTGTTGTAAGACGAATGTGAATCAAACAACATTGCACCACACTTTGTAATTTGATATCAGTTTTAAAAATTCGAACTGCTGGACAATCCGTTGTCAAACAGTCGTTCACTGTTTTTGTAGTAATCTGCGCGTACGTGTAGGAAACTGTGTATGTAAGTAAGGAGACTACCGAGTGCCAATATGCATTTATGATTTCAAGAAGACCATGAATAAACAGTCAGTGTTTTTTTACCAATCCTTTAAATATTACTGATGATCGTTATTTTCAAATTGTATGAATTAAGATGCCCTTACCATTAGTAAGATGTTTTAAAGTTCAGAACGATCCGAGGTCCTTTGCTAGCACATCATGCTTAATCTAAATTCACACACACACAAAATGAAATGTATTCCATTTGTCTGTGAGCAGGCCATGCCCAGTTTGTCAAACACATGATTTTATCGAACCAGCATAACCTGTCGAAATATATTTTAATTATGACACTTAATATTGCATTGTCTGCTCAGAGTGAAACGTTTCAGAGTGAATTATGCCAACAATTTGTTATTGAAATTTTGAGGTCGTCTGCGTTCAATATTTTGTACAAAAATATTATTTCAGAATAAAACTAAAATCTGAGAATAATCTCTAATAACTGTCAAGCGTCCTTCTTTCTTATTCGTGTTTGTCAGACCGTGTTCCTTCTTAATGAAAAATCAATCCAAGTTAAAGAAAACAGCTTGGCCTTTATGCACAACGGACGGACAGACAAGGTAGAGGTCGCCCCTCAAAACACGCGGAGAGCGCCAAGTCTCAATAGGCCGCAGACTCTAGCGAGATTGCGACTCTTTAGGGTAAATTTCCGGTATTTCGACTAGCAGAGAATGACAGCCATACTGCGGTTTAGTCACATCCAATATTGATAAGGTCGGTAACTGAATTTACAGGACAAAGCCGCAATTTCCTCCGAATCATTTAATCTTTTTTTTTCTTGCCTCTTCCTAAGGATTTGGACACCACCTGACAACATTACAGGCAACAGAACGAGCTCCTACTTCAGCATAATTGACATAAATAGACGAAGTCATCATCTGGCAACAATTACGGTTAGATAGTAGTCTCTGTGTTACCACACTACGAACGTAGTATACAGCTAATGCTGTAAATTTTGGTAATTTTGAGTATACTTTAATGCTGTATATTGGTATTTAACGAGTATACAGCTAATGCTGTAACTATTGGTAATTTTGAGTATACT
>NW_018485180.1:0-4415 GCF_002113885.1 Mizuhopecten yessoensis
TCGCCAATAGGCCCAGAGACAGTAGGTCGCCAATAGGCCCAGAGAACATGGTGTTTACTATGGTTGACATCGATAGCTTGTGGTTTAAATAACTGATAGAATACATGTTTTTATTAATTAAATGGAAGAAGGTATGTATAAATACTCAAATAATAACAAAAATATTTTTTCTTAGTATGTCACACATCTAGCGGGAGATCATGTTAACACCAATCATTGTCTTTACACTTAAAACCGTAATGAACAGTGAGGTTTTACTCATTAAAAAGTACCAAATAAATATTCACGCCGGAAATATAGAAGTGCTATTCACCAATAAAGAAAGAAGATTTCCTATTAAATATATCAATAATTCATTTCAAGAAATAAGTTCAAGACCGTTTCCTGATCCCTGGACTTAGTGTGGTGCGTGCTTATAATCCGAGAGGGTCGTCCGCATGGCAGTACAGGTGAAATGAGTTAGGCCGAGTCATGGTAAAATGGATGGGCATTAGGGGGCTCATAATGAAAGGGCTCAAATCCGTACCGAGGGTTTTGATGCTGGTATAAATTAAAAAGTAGATAAAAGTGTTAGAAGGCTATTGTACGGGCAGATTAAGGCAAGGGTGACACGCCACTTAAATGATGCCAAGATTTGAAAAATGAAGCCCAGTTAACGACCGTTGCTGGCATTTGGTGCTGGAATCCAGGTTTTATAGTGGCCATTTCATTTCAAATTGAGTCATATTAAAAATATCTGTATTGTTCGATATTCACAGCTAGGACATCAAAACAAATAGCCACGTGCTATGTAGTTAACAAGAAGAGCGGAGATGAACGTCGAGTACAAACTTTTAACGTATACACATTTCACCTTCCATACAATTCCTATATAATGCGTCTTTTTTGTAACTTCTGGAATAACTTTTGGTAGTGACAATCTGTCGTCTAGTCACTTATAACCAAACAAAGTGGAAAACGTTTATCAGTTGCTGTCAGCTGTCAAATGTGTTTTAAGTAAGTGAATACATTATATCAGTTATTAGCAGTCTAGTTGCTTATAGTCGTATGAAGTGAATAACAAGACATTAGATAATAGAACGTGTTACGTTTGCAATGATCGCAACTTAAACTCTGTACCTCTCATACACGCAAATAACTTAGGATAATTTGATATTTTATATTGGGTTAAGTCTACATACTTACCTTCAATTATTGCCTGTATATAAACATGCTCTATCAACGATCTCGTGCATTAGCACGTGTATATATAACGATGTTTAGGTACAAAGATGTTGGAACAAAACTGCCTGGATTTACCGCATTAAGGTACGTATCTACAATTACACGAAACAGTGGCAACCCTGTGTACTGCACGTCCGTCAGTGTGTGTCGAGTTACGGCTTGAGTTAGTGAAATCATCCCCGCTCTCCAATCATCCACATGGCAGAGGTTAGCTGTCTTATCTTTACCCCGTAGACTGGCGGGTAGGAGGCCGGTGTGAAAGACATGTATGTGTATCTAAAAAACTTAATTACCCAAGCAATGTTTTTCTTCTTTAACGTACACAACGGAAGTTCCATTGCCTATTAGAGGTAATGAGAGTAAATTCGCTGACTTAGAAGGTGAGCGATAATGTTACACTTATCACTGAGAGATTAGAAAACACTTCCTGTACAACATAGGCGAACAATAGCAGTATCTGTCGTTTGTGTGCAGACGGGAAACCTTATATGTTATGTTACAATATTTTGTTAATTGTTTATTTATTGAAAAATATTAATGGTAATTAAAGTGTTTACAGCACAATGGAAAGGAAAATGTCCCAGAGTCAACACACAACAGACATCATATCCCATAGTTGATTTGAAACATACAAGGATCAACACACACACGATATTACAACAGTTACGTATGGTTGATATAAAACCTGCTGGGTCATCACAACGGACATCAGAAGCCAAAGTTGATAGGAAACATTCCTTGTAACCATCACACAAGACACCAGAACCCAAGGTTGATATGTAACATACATACATAAATCGAAAGCAAAAAGGTCTAGCTAAGAATACAAATAAGATAACGAAAGAGTTGTTTTAAAGATAGGTATGACGTTCATAAAGTTATTATTCTTAAAATGACGATTGCAATTCATTGTCAGGTAGCCTCTTTAGATGAGTGGCCGCAACGCTTAGCTCTACAGTGTACTGATAAAAACATGACATGAAATACACCCATGGTTCAACTCCATATTCTCTATCAAATATGACATGTGTTTTATACCGATTGGAAAAGTCCGCTTAACATAATTCATTTCAGCTGACATGATATATCCTTCATCAAAACGTCGATATTACAGTATTGCTTTAAAACGCTAAATTAAAAAAAACATATCCCATATGTAAATACTCAGTCGATAGAAGATCAACTATTTTCAATCTAGGTTTCGAACGGACATTATTTCCTCAGAAATAGGTAAACTGACTTAAACGACTTCCAATTCCACTTCAACATCTAAAGCTACTCACACTCAAGTCTCCAATAGGCCGTTATCCGCACTTGCAGATGACCTCTTTTAATTTTATGTAAGAATTAATGCGATTTGTTTTTGCAAAGAACAACAAATTCGACTTAACAAACGGAACTGGTTTGGGCGAAGAAGAAAGAGTAAAACCGAAATTAATTAACGGTTATGGAGGAGAGAACGGTATGGGTAACATCAGAACTTCGAGAGACTGAAACGTTGATGGATGAATTACAAAAACCCGTGTTAGAAGACTGTGCGGAACAGGCAGAACTCCATACAGCAGCGCTAATGAGACACGTGGTTCAGACATGCACATTTGTATTGTACAGTAGGCGTTTGACACTAATGCGCCGGTGCCAAATTCGGTAGGCAGGGGAGGTTTACAGATAGACACGACATTGAACAGATCTCCCTTACTTCCTCCAGTTAATTCATTGCTATAGCAGAAACACCTGTCCGGAGGCTGAGCCGCCATCTTGAAGGTTCTGCTCATGACAACACAGAAAAATCAGGCGTCACGATAGAGTGTGCTCCCCCAGGTTCAATAGTCGGGAGGGTACTGTGTCTACATCAGGGCGCAACATCACTGATAACTACTATATCTGCCCAGTACTCCCGATCTACCATAAATGTAATTTCCATATTTTCCCCTAGATATCAAAATATTTACTGCCATGAATACTGCGATATCCGATCCAGATCCACGTCTTGGGATGATAAATCCCAGATCCCGCTTTGTGTAAATCATGGGTAAACAGATGTCAGAAAAACAAGACTTTAAAAAAAAACTTTATCCAAAGAGGAGAAAAAATTATTGAAGTATGAATAAATGTTCACGGAAAGGCAGCGTGCGGAATCCACGATGTGGAACTGAATGTACACGTTTGGACTGTTTTTTTGTTAAAACTTATTTATAGACAATTTATCGCATACAAAGGTTCTTTATCGTATAACTTATAAAACAGTATCATTGATGGACATAGACCTTGACACCGGAGTCAGTGTACGAGAACCACGTGGAGGTGTGGCCAGCACAGTTACTCGCCAACCATCTTGACAGTTGTGGATCAGTGAACGATAGGTGCTTGGCATCAGATGGAAAGATTGGAAACTGAAGATGAACATTAAGTGTGCACTGAGTTACAGTATGTTTTATGTGTATTGTAGGCTGTTAGATATAAGTATAGACTTGGCTGTTCATAATGTGGTTATCAGTGTTCGATGAATTAGAAGAAGTACTGATACACGTTATTTATGTGATACTCAATAGAAATGTGTGGTTTTGTTTATTTCAGTAACGTATCATCAATTTTACATATACTGTGTTCCTACCTCAATAATAGCCATGGTCGACTGTATATTTATTATATATAAACTGTCTTCAGTTCTCAAAATTGTACTGCTCAATGTATAGAAGCTGTGTCCATACCTCAATAATGACCATCAAATATATTTAAACTCTCTTCATACCCCGAAAAGTATTTGTCAAATGTACATTTATGTTTTCCTGACTGGGGAAAAGCTTTTCAAATACACAAATATATGTTGCCTTCATACATCAGTGATACATATGCTATAGCCATAAATTAAAGAGGTATCCTATATTACACCTTTATTTTGTTCATATATCAATATAATTGTAACGGCACCTGCTTGTTAAAATATAAATTGATAATGTATTAAATTAGGGTCCATCTGTTTCTATACTTAACGATTGCTTCAATGTCCATTGTGTATAGTATTGTATTGATTAGTGCGTTATCGGGATTAAATCAAATCTTTGCATAATTCAACAATTTATCAAGTGGCGTTTCTATTTTCCATTGTAGACGATGTCGGTTTACAGGTCTGTCTTATTATGTACCGTTTTGTACCGGGATACCGGGTTGTATTATGTACCGTTTTGTAC
>NW_018485181.1:0-4415 GCF_002113885.1 Mizuhopecten yessoensis
CTAACATGTACTGTAGGTGAGATTAGGTGTGGCTAACATGTACTTTAGGTGACAGAAGGGCTTGGGAGCAGGTCGCCACAAAATGTCAGATGTAGTTGATGTCTTTCAAGTCTACTCCTTCTAAAGTGTTTGCTAGAAATTTCATAGTTTGTATGATGAGAAATGCAATCCTGCAATAGACAGAAAAAAAAGAAATTAGGATATAATTTAATCTCTTAACGACTTCTTCTTGAGAATGGCTTTCTAGAATTCAACCTAAATTACTATTACAATGTACATGTAATAACCACTTAACAAAAAGATCAGACTTTGTCATTGAAAATGAAGGCTGTGACCTTGCCTTGGGAAAATTACCGTGGCCTTAATTAATTTGGCTGTTTTGATATTGAAATAGCTATTCCTTAAAAACTGTTAGACAAATTGAAAAAAAAACACTTTTCCAGTCCTGTTTTGCACATCTTTTGTTTATCCAACTGGTGACTATTACATTCGAATTTAGAAGCGTTCCTGGTATAAATGCAAAAGGAAAACGGAAATTAATTTTGCGATTTTGTCACTAGATGGGTACTCTTCCCCCTGTGAAAATTAAAAGCTGTTAAAGCTTTTTAAGTTATTCTTGAAAATCTCCCTTTTTCAGAAATGCCGGAACGGAACAGTTTTATTCAATTCGTCATAGGCAAAGAAAATGAAGTAATATGAAGCCCGAGATAAACATGATTATACGAGGGGAAACATTTAAGCGCGTTTCTCTACATACCAAAGTAATAACATGATACAACAGTAAAGCTTTTCCAGTTGACTAGCTGTTGTTGCCGTCTGCTCCATTCAGGTTTGGTGGTTCTTGGTAACTTTCTAGGAGAAGTCGAAATGAAAATATGACCACGACGTGTATTATTTCCATATCATGTGATCAATTTATTCCAATCAGAGACGCTAATATAAAGATATATTTGTGGCATGATCACAAACATCAGCGTCGTTCATACGCAGCAGACCTGCTGAGCCAATCACAAACGTCCTACGGCAACGTATTCTGAGCCAAGCCAGTCACAAGCATCGAACATACAATCCAACTAAAGAGGCTGTGTCGAGTTCAGTCACTGTTTATGTCTGACTATAACTTAGAATTAGGTGAACATGTACTGAGACCAATGACATTTATATTGTCTGTCCGCGCTGGCCAGATACGGCTATACACGACACGGAAACATTTGTACTGCTTTCCCTTCGGATTTCCCTGTGTGTGATCCGTCTCTTTCAGATTAGCTCTCCTTGAAGTCTTCCTATTTAATCTGCTCACTAATCTTCCATGCAAAAGACTAGTCCACTTCCTTCAGTAAAAAATGATGACGCATTGCATAACCATTAGTGTATGGCCAGTGCTTTATATAAAAATGCATCGTTAGGGCCAGTGAATTGTCTCGTGTCGCACAGACGTTCACAGATGAACTGCTCGTCTGCATGATTCAAACCCATCCTATCACTAAGGTGTTGTATCGCTGATACCTGTTTCAAACATCGTCTGGGTCACGTTGGCTTCAAACGCGTTTCCCAATCGACCATATTTTTTATCAGAAATATGTTGGGCTAAAGGTTAAGATTGTACAGGCCATAATGGACAGTGTAAATATACAGGTACGTATATATTGGACATACAACACAATATATCCGAAAAAAAGTAATGTATGTCAGCTAGGTTACAGTTTGATATGGTACAAAATCGGCCACTATATTGAACTCTTTCTGAAGGTAATGAGGCAATGGCATAACATTGTGACAATCTGCAAGTTCAAAATATACAATGCAAATCTGGATCATCAACACATGCATGATTCTACCGAAATATGTCAGTTAGTTTTGTTGTGTTTGTAGCAACAAACGTAGGTCTACACAGGCTCAGGTAAAATATGAAACACAGAAGGGGTTTAAGGGGTGTAAAGAATGTTATTCATACATGGACATGGATATGCATTATTGTACAACTTATTTACTCTTGTTTGAGTTCATTCATATGTTTGCAGTATCCTTATATGAAAAGAACACGCTAATATTATTTAATCACTAACCCATAGTAAATGTTCAATCGGTTCACTTCGTCCTTTTCCGTCAAATGCTCAAAAAAACGGGAAATTTCCTAGCGTAGTCCGACTTTATACTTGTTATACGAGGGTTATCTCCCCTGTTGGCCGGCTGTCTGCACGAATTGCGATGATTCCAATTCAGAACAATGTTCATTTGAAGGACACTGTATGTAATGAAAGACGCACATTGTTTCTCACTTAGAGTGCGTTTATCACAAGTGGGCAGCTCGACAGTGCTAGGAAAGTCTCTTGAGCCGGAAACAACGAACAGGTGTATATGACGTATACTGTTCATTTATGGTTCGGCAGTATTTATTTGAGAAGTGTTCAAATTACTTTTTCAGACAGCATTTAAGTAGGCACTGAGTTCGATTGACCCTGTATCTGTACTTCCCAACGGTTGGTCTTCTCATTTTTTCACTTCTCGGAGGAAATGGTAGGATAAACCCTCTGACATTAACCTGGGCACGTGCATATTGTACTCTATTAAACAAAACACCTGGCTCGAATTTTTTCTTTATGCCATTTTCACAGCAATTTTTCTATTTTAGTTTTCACCATTCGAACAATAAGGGTAAATGTTTTGTACAGCCTCTAAATAGTTCTACCAACTCAAAGGATTGTGACATGTATGAAAGAATAACACAAAGAGTTATATATTAAAATTACATTTTGTATATATGGAGATATCGAGGACTAATCGTGTCATAACGTCAAATTCAAATATTGGCGGAAATTCCAGAAAGGCTTCCGATTAAAGTTTGTCGCCGAACGGAATTGTTAAAATTGTAACCAGATACAACGCGACATGTTCCCGTTAAAACTGCCTGTTCCAGCATTTTTGAAAACAAATGATTTCATGTGAATCAAAAGAAAATCACGTAGAAAGATGAAATAGAATTGTCTATGTTATTTTCAACGTAAATATAAGGGTTGAAAAGTGTGCAGCATACCATCAAATGTTAAAAAAAAAAATACAATCCTAAAATGAATTTAAAATAAAGTAATTAGGATTAGTAATATTACATTAAGAATCATGCGGGTTTCAGTGTTTTGCGTGCGCTAAGCAATGCAGGAGTATATTCGTATTTTCAAAATTTCCACCTTAATTGAATATCTCTATGTTAGTCAAGTCTTGCTTAAGATTCACCTGTAGAGAAATGTGTACTTTCTGTATAAGCAAATCTTCCATGTACAGTTATTGAACTGAAATGTACATATCCTTGTGACGAAGACAAAAACAATTCACTGTACATGTACATTTCTGTATATCCTGTTTTCTCTCAGCGGAGATGTATTATTTTAGAGAGCTCCGACATATTATGACAAAAAGTTGTATGTACCATGAACGCAAGTATTTGTGATGTCGTATACATTATGCATGGCCTAACAACATGTTTAGAAAACATCACTCACGCAACATTTATTCTAAATTGGAGCCTAATTGAGAAGCTCGACTGCCGTACTGTTCAATAACGACAAATTGTGTAGATAGTAACCATTGTTCTGTGAGCCCTGACGTTTTCAAATTGCAATGATTAGCGCGAAATTGAGTAGAGAGGACAATGCTAAACAATCGAGACCAGAACTTAGCATCTTAAAGAACAAGTGTGAGCGTGGTAGTCTTTAGACAGGTATACGGACAAGTAAGGGATTAAACTAGTACACTGTACATTAGTAAGAATGTCAGTGGTGAATTAAGTGAAAAAAAAACACACATTCAGCACATATACATGTAAGCGTTCGGCTTTGGTTGTCGGGTAGTACAGTGGATAGCTATAGCATACTCGCCTTTTAACCATGGGTTCAATTCACCGACCGGACGTTGTGAATTATATTGTATCGGGTCAGTTTCAAATGTACCCGACCACGTGGGTTTCCTCCACATACTCCGGTTTTCTTCCACATTAAGATTCCTTCGTGCGCTATCATCCGGGCAACACGAGTGAATAATACAAATGCATGTAGCTTGTTTCACAGTTATTGTAAAATTTCGTTTTTTTAAAGTTAAACAAGTCATTTTTTATTACTACACTTTGATTAAGCCTACATTGTTTGCATATTGTTTTATCATGAAAATATTACCCTAAACCCCCTTACATAAGTTTTCATACATAATTTTTCCTCCGCGTTGTTTAATCTTACATTGTTTTACCCCACACACTATTTTACTCTTGAGGACATATCGGTATTCTGTCTTACTCATGAACTATTTATAGAATGCAACGGAATCTACATCAAAAGAAAATATTCATGCGTCAAAACTGAGGGAACTGACATCGTTATATTTCACGCCATATTCTAACAGTATGGTATAACAACTGACTGATGTAA
>NW_018485182.1:0-4417 GCF_002113885.1 Mizuhopecten yessoensis
ACGCTTCACTGGTCATTTGTCTGATGAAGGTGACGGTGTACATATTGTATCAGTCATCTAAGGTCACATAGAAAATGTTATTGGTTGTGTAAGAACTTCTCATAATCCATACTTACCAACCTAAAGAAAACGTTTAGAAATATTGTACCAGTATTTACATGAATGACAGACATTTGGTGATCCTATCGAAGAAATGTAAGAAGATGATGTAATATGGAAACATTGTTATATAACATTTTCTATAATTGCATAGCACAGGATGTAGAAACAGTACCCAGATCAGGGGAAATATAGAACACTTGTCGACTGGGACTGTTCTTAGATCTTGTTACGATATATCACGCACATACTTTCATAAAAGGGGGCAGTAAGAATCGCACAAATCACACACACATGCTTACAGGTGGAATAAAACCTTGGAAATAGTTGGTACCCGCTTCAGGTTTGGAACTTCAATTTTTACCATAGATTCATTAAAGGACTTGGAGGTGTTATGGGTCATTTTTGGCATCATAAAAAGTTAAAAATTCAACTTGATTTCTTCACTTACTTCTTTTATAAACATTGGTTAACCAGGGATATCTTTCCTGGTACAGATTTGTTTTCATTTCGCATTTTTAGATCTATACATAATGTACCCCACCATAGCACTAAAATTGGGTTGCTATGCAGAAATAGCTAGCATGCAGGAATGAAATCCTCCACATGTGATAACCCAAAATTTCTTTCTACCAACGAACACAGGTATGACAATGTTTAGCATGTGAAATATTTGTTTAGTTGGTGTATGCGGAGGCTTTCAAAAATTGAACAGTGTATAATTAGTTTGCTTCAAAATGGTCAACTTTCTACATTACTAGTGCACAATGGATGATATCATGCATATTATCTCCTATACCAATACCTCTGTACTTCATTTATCCCAGACTATGTCTACAACAACTTTGACAATTAAATGACCCTTAGTGCCCCAAGTCCTGTATTGAAATAAACAAACCATGTTACACCTACTTTTCTTCGAAGAAAATTTTTAATTTCCTTAAAACTATTTATACAAAGTGAAACGGTCTATCTCCATGGTGTTTATAAATATACACAGTAAAACTGTCTCTATGACATTTATATAATATCAAATATGAAACTTTCTGCGGGTATCCAAGTCTCTGTAACTTAATGTACTTACAGTTTAAAGTTTAACGAAGTTGTTGAAAACATCCTTCTGATATTTACATTCCACAAAACCCAGTAATTACACATAACTGGTAGACCAGCTAATTGAGAAGAAGAACAATTCAAATGGATACCCCCAAAACTATCACACTCTCAATGGACAAGGGGAGGTAATCCAACATATTTTGTGTATGCAACATTTTAAGGTGGGAGTGAAAGATTTCTACTGATGAATGAAAATAATTTTATATTTATCAGTATATGAACATGATGGAACTATTTCTAAATATAGCTTGTCTGCATTTTTTTCAAATCTGGCAAGAAAATTTCATTTTAGAAGCTTGACTGAACTGACCTTGCTTTAAATTTGACCACAGGGGCTGGACCTGACCTATTACAAGGTCAAAACAAATGTTCCTGACCTACAGCAAGCTAAAGCCCATTGGGGCTGAAACAGAGCTTAAATGGGGTTCCATTTGCTAGACTGCCTTGTGAAACAACAGCCAGACCTGACCTTAAAATATATTTGAAACATATTACACTTAACATCAAGGAAAACGGACGAAGTAGATAACAGGTGAAACAGTCTGTCCACTGAATTATGCTGAAATACCTCACTATTTTATCTGCATAAATAATATGCTGGAATTCAATGAAAGTTTCGTTCAGAGACATGTCGTACCAATTTTGGAAGATTAAAAATTGATTCAAAACAGATATATATTCAAAATCCTAAAATCCTAATGCTTCCTTTAACAAAAGCTAAATAATCCCAAAGAGTGCTTACTGTTTATAGACACCCACAATTAGTATGGCTGGAAACTTGTCTAAATGTTCATGAGAAAGGCTCTACACCGGCTTTTAGAACTAACATGTATGGGTTTGTTTTCTTCACGTAATCTTCGACTTTGTGATGACAGTACGGATCACCTGCACCCTATATGTATAAATACAAATGACCTGTGTGGCATTTGTTTAGCGAATGTTTAATACACACATACAAAACTGTTTCTCACTCACATTTCATAATATTTCATTTCTACGAAAACAGAAAGACAATTCCTTTCAGAGTCGGTGATATTTCACACATACAAGGCAAGTGGGTCGTACATTAATAACAATCGGTAATAAAACACAAAACAATAAAACACAATACAGAAACCTCTAAACAAAATCTACATACAACACACAGAACACAATGATGTTTGCTTCAAGTGTCTTAGCATACATTTTAACTTTTCTGACAATGAACAGAAACAAACATATATATATTTGGAACGCTTACTAAACACGTACTGCATCTATTTGCATCTGTCTTGAATTTCTTCCTTGGAACAGAATTATTTCCTTTACACAGATAAGCACTGATGTGATATATCGATCTAGAAAATTTATCATTCCAGAAAGTTAAGTGGAAAATGTCAAAATTGAGACAATGATGTCGGTTAATATTTCCTTCTTTTCTGTGAAAAATTCCACAAAATACATTATTTCACACAGACCAATCCCAAATATTCCCACAATCAGTATTTCTTTTATACTTATTCTTTTCTTTATTCCTGCTCAGAAAAACCACGTTATTTTGACATGAACAGACAGATCTTTCAACTGAATAAAGATGCTTGACAAATAAGGATTGAAGCTTGAAATTAATCACACATTTATATAATCAATATCAAATGTTTCAGAATACAATAATTATGCAAAATCTACATTAAAAAACGACTATCTTGTGTAATAATGAAGTTTTTTTGTACGTACATATGAACACGTTCGTTTAGAAAACAAGAAATCTGGACATTTTTTTCTTTGGATCAGATGTAAAAACAAAAATTATACTTCTGAATCTGAAAATTTGTGTTTCAGTTTCCAAAGATATTTTTTTGTAAATGGATGGCGACATACAATATATTTATTTCCTGTCCAAAAAAATGGCTTAGTGTAAAATTATGTTTTCCCATCTGGGATCTTACTCTTATTAACATCAAACAATAATATTTTTTCGTAAATTTTATCAGCCAAACAGATTGTGTTAACCCTAAAATTAAAAGAGCACTAAATTTTTCAATTATTTGAATTGAAATTTCATTAAACTAAATACAAATGAACAAACAGACAGCATGGAAACTTAAAAAAAAGGTAAAAATTTGCAAATTTCACTTTTCATCATTCGAAAATTTGTTTAAATGGACATTTTCTCCAGAACAAGCCTTAGGAATTAATGAATTTAGACAACTTACTGTTGCAAAATTAAGGTCACTCAGACACATATTTTCTTATCAATTAAACATCTTTCAATTTTTTTTCTTGCATATAAAGGGGAAGTTTGATGAGCGAATAATGAATAATCATACATAGTAACTCCAATTGCCTAAATGTGTACATATGTATATCCCCCTTATCAATTAAAAGGCTATAACTTAGAGATTCTACATAAACAGCACTACGAGAAACAGAAGACGATACTGGCATCAAACATATTAATAACAAAAGTTCTCCTACTCCATATCAATGAAAGCACATTTCTAATTATAATAACAAAAATAAAATAAATAAAATAACACAGTTTAAATGCAATTAATCAAACAGACGCTTACCTTCCCTAGCGTAAACACTTTATCTAGGGTCTTGTCAATATGATGGGATGATGAATAACAAACAGTAAAAAAACATGATTCATTACTTTTTACTGTTACTCAACATGATTTTTCTTAGGCGCAAATTTAAATCTAGGTTACCTGGTGTAATGTTATTAAAATTTGAGGAAATATTTAGCTTAAAGCACTATTTTTTTCATTTTTCTTTTTAAGTAAGCACCTTGGCTGGAGGGGTTGTAGTGGGGTAGGGGGCGATTGAAGGAAACATGGCCATAGATTCAATCACACCAGACAAAGAGTTCTTATAGTTTATTAGAAGTGTCAACTGATTTAGCCCCTACAGCCGGCTTCAATTCTCAATGGAGAAAGGGTGCTTATATTACCAAATCATATAAGGCAGTTCAGCGGAGCCGTCATCCTAACATGTACATTGTACAGTTGTATTAAAACAGCCTTATTTTACTGTACTTGTAAGATGTTACAGGTATTACAGAGTTTCTTTGTATAAAGGCTAAAGCAACTTAAACAGGGAAAACACTGCTGTATATAGCAGAAAAATCAAAGGAAAAGCAACCAATAATAAAGTGTAAAGCACAACACACGAATGTACTGGAGACAGGCTGTACCAGCACAACACACGAGTGTACTGG
>NW_018485183.1:0-4419 GCF_002113885.1 Mizuhopecten yessoensis
CACATTATACTGACAACGGATGAACCAGTTGTTGCCATTCCCCTACAGATACAATGTATCAAGAACGAGACCCTTTGATTTTGAACAATGCTTGGCTGAAATATGTTCGACTTCTCCAGAATGATAGCCATCAGACCTTGTACCATGATACTGAGGTAAACGTGTGCATGAAGGTTCATTAGGCCTTTTGTCATATTAACACAGTGACCAAGGTCAACGCTTTAACCTTTTGCCTCCAATACCATTGAACAGTTATCAATAATTTTATTTTTCTTGGATACAATAGCGACTATGAGCTACTATGTGCTTATATTACTTGTCTGGATAGGAAATTAAGATATCTGGACAGGTGATATGAGCCTATGCTTCTCCCTATAACCAATAATACTAAAACTATATATTCATTACGCTAATGAATTCCAGCAGCTAAATATTTTTACAGAATCATATGCTTTAATTTAAACAAATAATTCCAGTTGAATAATTCGCTAATGATATTTCTTTTTCAGACGTCGGTATTCAAAGGCCAGTGACTAATATTGGTAACCGGAGAAATGTTGGCCAAGGTCAAAGTGAGGACAAAGGTGGGGATCGTTAGGATGGTGTCTGGAATGCAGGGTCGTTTGACAAGCGTGAACAGGACAGACGGAAGCGCATACCCACTCCGTCCAGTGAGGAATCTGTGGAGGAATAGAACACGTTCATGTCAATGCGTCGACACGCCACAAGATATAGAACGGACAGTGGGCGGATGCGCGACATAATGAACGGGAGGAACAGAACAGGACTGTTACAGGGAAAGACAGACCAGTACAAATGGAACAGGATGGTTAACGGGAAATGAAAGGGAAAAGACACATGGGATGGATGGATGGATGGAACGGGATCGCTAATGGAAAATGAATAAAAACTAAATACTCGACATGGTGAAAGCCGGGGGCTTTCGAATTTTCATATTCGTTGATAAATCTCGAAAAACAATCCTCTACCGTCTTTTTGCTGCCTATTTATTACCAAGCTTTAATAATCAAATATTGTCTATGAGATGTGTAATACATATGTATATTCAAATTAGCTAGCTTAAATATGACGCCGAAAAAAACGTTTCTTATTTTAAATGTAGAGAACAACCATTGGGCATAAATATCCCAGAATCATGTTGATGCATTTTATTCAAGACATTTTATGTGCTTTTCAATTTCTGAAAGAAATTCTTTCATAAAACATGTTCTCATAAAGACAAGTTTTATGATATACCGTAAAAACACTTATTTCAGCGGACACACATTTTAGCGTATTAACAAATTTTAACAGATAAGCGTATTGATGAATTGGCGCACTCCCAAGATATGCCATAAAGAGCTATTTACTGAAATTTCAATTATCGCAGTCATAAATTTGCACGATGATTATACGCGAAAATCTCTAAAATAAGAATACCGCTAAAATATGTACGTCTATAGTAATAAGCTTTATGAAATATCTCATACTTTCAAAAAACATGTTTATATCAGATATCTATAATGTCAATA
This sequence comes from Mizuhopecten yessoensis, assembly GCF_002113885.1. Taxonomy (NCBI): domain Eukaryota; kingdom Metazoa; phylum Mollusca; class Bivalvia; order Pectinida; family Pectinidae; genus Mizuhopecten; species Mizuhopecten yessoensis. The sequence goes on from NW_018485183.1 coordinate 1,533, forward strand.
CATATCTTATAAAGTTTAAGAACTATCTTTTAACGATATATGGTGTTTAATAAACTTTGTAAGATAATTTGTAAATATAAATCTATAAAATGTTTTACCACATTGAATAAATGCAGAATTGCCTTGCCATGCACACCGCTACAACTTGCTGTACAGAACGCAATGCTATTTTATATACAATGTGTCTAGAATGATAAAGATACTTATGCGTTAAAAAGTGAACTTCTCTTAACAATTTATTGATGCAAATATACGCAATTGTGGCTTGTTTAAAGTTGAATGATACTCTGATAGATCATAAATGGGTAAATGAAGCATTATCTCGGTAGTAATACAATTACAATGCCATACATACATGTACATGTATTTGCTTATCGTAGTGACTTGATTGTGCACTTTCAATGATTGTACAATATCCGGTATATAGTTTATGTATGAAATACAGAGTATTATAATAGCCAGTATAATATTAATATATGTACCTCATTATTCCTGGAATTGAAACTATTTGAAATCTATATATTGTCGTTTGGAAAATGATCAAGTAAATATCTAATCTGGACAAAGTTTTCATTTCCAGCAGATACAATGCTTCTTTGTAACAAAGTTCTACTTTGCAGTTTTGCAAAACTGACATCTCGATTTTTAAAGAACAGCCAATTAAAGGAAAGAGGAAACTCGCCAAAACACTTTGTTTTACTCTGAACACCTACTTCATATTATCTGTTCTCCGCTGAATTCCTGTGTCAACAACATTCGGATTCTTCAAGTTCAATGAATCAAATACCAAGTGTTTATTTCACAACAGGTTTAAATTGTTATAAACTTAAGTTTTTTTCCATTGACAAATCTTCCGGATAGTAATTCAATATTTTACGTCGAACATCTTTGAGAACACAAGTCTCTTTTGGATTAAAATGATTTTTAATGTCTATACGAAGTGAAATATCATCTGTCATGTCAAAAGGTCGAGCTTTAGTTGCAAAACGCTATGGATAAATTGTTTGAAAATGGTTAAAAGGGCAAATAGATAAAAAGGGAAAGGAAATAAATATTATTGGCAAACCGGACGTGGCTTCTTCATCGCGTATACAAATATACGTCAGAATGCATGAATCATGCAGTGTTTTCCTGTCGGTGTATTTATTACCAATAACTTAACTACACTATGAGTACATGTACACGGATCACCGCTACTCAAATGTAACGAAGTTATGGCGCCGTTCCCCAGTCGTGATGACGCAATGCGCGGGCGTGCATATGAGTTTACATGCGCGTGCTTTTGATATCGCACACGAGAGCAAACGAACAAATAGAAATACAACCCCGAGCCGCTGCGTGCGTGTTGGTGTTTATATATCACTGGCCTGGTATTGGGTTTCTGTTAAGGCTCCTTACTCTTCACAAACATTGTCTCCCCCGTCAGCCATGTTTACATGTATGTCACGTGATTACTCAGATTAAAGTTTTGAAGAACACTACGTGTAGTAATTTCGGAACAACTTTTTATACGACCACTTCTCTTTGATGAGTGGAAAAAAACCCAATGGTAATTGTTGAAAGTTGGTGTCTTTACTATATGAAGTGTGCAGAGATTTTGATCGCTGCCCTCGAGAGTGTACCAGATGTTTAGGATGGCCCCGCCAAAATAAACAACGAGACGGTCGTATGATAAATGTTCTAGACAAGTGCTGGCAGCGGCGAATAAACAATACGTCTGTTCTTCACGTGTTGTCCTAATGACTGACCGATTATATACTCTTACTCATGGATGGTCGTAAGGATGGGGCACTCCAACCTCTGTTAAGACCTGACCCAGCATATACAACGTAGACGTATGGAGACAGCAGATTTTTTGTGTGCGATAGACAAACTTATGTACCTAGCAATTAATTAGGTTGTGCATTTTCACGACAGCTTAAATTACAAATGTAGCTAGGTCACATGAGAACTAAATGTCCGAAGATGTGGAGCCAGGCTAAGGTCAATTAAAGCGCCATTCGGCTATTATCATAACCTGGACACGGTAATATGGTTACAGGTACCACACCTGGTTACAGTATCATGACAACAATATAGGAAGACACTGCCAAAAACATAGAGATGGTCCGAACGGAGGTCCCAAGTGTTGAATGGGACTGCCGATTAGGTGTGGTCTCCTCGGCGACACCAAGTGGAGGACACAGATAGAAACCCTGAATCCAAAGGGGTCAATACTAGTCGACTGTTAGGGTAAAGAGCATTGTTTAGATGGTGTTGGTAACAAGCACTGTTCCAAAGTGAGAAGGTAACCAAGAGAAATTCGGTAACCTTTTAGTGTATCACAACCATTTGAGAACATTATGATACAGTAACATACGATTAAGATATGTTGCGGTACGTGGATTTCATCATTCTCGAAAGCAGCGATTCATATGTGTATTCACGACGCATTAGATTTTGCGATCGTCCAACGCAAAAATAACTATCCTACGAAATTGAAGAGATTTTCAGTACGGGAACCCGGATGTTTAAGTTAGGAGTTTTACTGACCAATTGTCTGAAGTACTTGGCATTCTCACGGTGTGTGTGTGTGTGTTTGTGAGGTATAGAATTCAAACATCTATATTACTTACACTACAGTAAACCGTGACACTGTACCGTTACAAGGTGCTTCAGACTCAAGTGTCCGGACGGTCGTTTTTACTTAGTTAAGTGGTTATAGTAGGTCCAGCCATGTGGTCAAGGGGATTGGACACTCGGAGAAATAAACCTTTGTTATATGTACTGATGTGTTGTGATTTGATATCCGACAATATGTAATGACTGTAGGCCCAAGTCCTGTCAATACAGATATAGCGTTGTCATGGTCCGTGAGAACTACAGTAGAAACGGGTCATGGTCCGTG
>NW_018485184.1:0-4422 GCF_002113885.1 Mizuhopecten yessoensis
CGGCACATATATAAATTGAGAGGCCAGCGCTGGGGGACTCGACATTTCATCAACGTGCAAGGGTTGAGAAAATTGTTCGAATGACAAAACCTTACAACAGTGTGTGATAAGCTGTTTAACATCTATATACGACTATCGTATACCTGTGCAATTCATAAAAAGTCTACTAAATATCTTATCTTTTAAATGACTTCTAGGCTCAATGATCATCGAGCTCCTTGGTCTATGACGAACGTTAATAAATAGATTTTAGCGGAGAAATACCATGAACCTTTTAACTTAGCAGAAAGATGTTTTTAAATCAATATTATCATCACTGCTTCTCCAAATGTACATTTACGTTTAAAATGATATTATATTTACATTATTTCCCCATTTATTTAAACATTGTTTATGACAAAAAACAAATCTTCCGCGTATCACGTTTTTGTGGATACTATTTCTAGTTACCTGGCGCGCGGAGACGTTTTAAAAAACAAACAAAAAATCTTTTCTCAAGATGTTCATGATAACCCATGATGATGAATGTATCATGCTACCGGTAAGTGGTATAAAGTTGTATATAGATGATAATCCACTATACATCTTACTGCAAATCAATTTGGTTATTTGTTGCTTAGCAAAATGTTAAAAAAAATATATTATGTTTTTCAAATATTCAAAATGACTTTCTTTAACTTTCATTTTTAGTTTAATTCTATATTTGCAAAGTACGTGTACATCTTTTTGATTCTGTTTTATAAAAACATCAACAATAGAAGACGCAGATAAAACTGCCATGGTACATGTACTGTTAGAATTTAATGTTAACAAAACTACAGACTAACTGTATACATCAAAACAAAACAAAACAAAACCATGAAAGATAGGAAAGCCAACTATTTATTTTAATATGTTTTATAGTGTGCAGTTCCTACGAAAATGACAAACGAAGATCACCATTTTTAGCAAGGACGCAAGCTTACAGCTTCCTGCAAAGACACGTGAACACTTTGGACAGAAGGAGTTTGTATAGTTGTAACTCCAATGAATATTACTGTGAATCTCACAAAACAGAATGTTACGTAAGTACTACACTACGGTGTATATAGACATCACAACCGCATCAATGCTGTCAATTAATTACGTTTACAACATAAAATAGTGTACCTACCGAGTGAATTTTACAAAGGTGACAGAGCGGGCTTTCCGGCTACCTGTATTTCATACAATATTCCATTATGAACAAGGGTTATACCATAATACTGCTTTGATGTTTTTGATTATTCTTAGGCTCTTTGTCCTTATTCCGATTCTCCCGCTGAGATTATGTCTATACTTGGATTCGATCTGGAGTACCAAAGCGGTGGTTGTCGATGTAGACACCTAACCTTCTGGTACACCTGATCATTTTACTCTCGCACTATCTTATTGACCTCTTTGTTATGTTTCTCTTGTTCATATTTCCCCCTAGTTTACATTGTAATCCATTATTGAGTTGTTATGATATTTTGTTTTGCAGTTTAATATTCTCTAAAATAGTTTGCGGACTTTCTGGTGTATGATTATCAAGCTGGCGGACTGGATAAGAACTGATTCCGAATATTTGAAATATTTGAACGAGTTTTTGTTTTTGTTTTTGTTTTAGTGTCCTCGTGCAAAGGTCCTATGGAAACAGGTGCTAATTGAGATGTCGGTGAATAGAAAATGAAAAAATTAAAGTCTCGAGTGTTGCAATAGGGGCAGCAGATCAATTTTAGTTTGTTTTGTATGGCCCTAAACAGCAGCGACATAAACGTATTTGCAGTGGCTGAACATATGCCGCAACTTACGTAACATACAACCAACGACATACAGCAGATCGTGTAACTACATAATAATTTGCGATGAATATTGGTAGTCATGTATATGATAAGGTTGTATTGTTTGTCATCAGACGTACTCGGAGACGGTACGCGAGACTAGATGTAGGTCCGTCCATTGTTCTAGTGGCTACACCTGTTACATGTCCAACCCGTGTCCAGCTCATCACACCACTGCCTGCTCCGGTATGATAACCCTACTCCCAGCCCCTCTACAGATATTCAAAAATGAAATTATTTGGAGGTTTCTTTTTTTTTTATCGTTAAAAATAAAAAATAAATATAATGGAATTTATTGGTGTTTTGCAAGCAGTGAGACGGGGGTCATTATAACGAACTATATGCTGTTGTGTTCGTATTCTTCTCTTCTGTTTTCATAATGATACAATGTTATTGTAAGTGAATATATTTTTCTTTTCAAAAGCTAACGCTTGTCTAGCGTTACCATGCAAGAACCGCGGCACGTGCAGAACGATAGGCCACTCTTACACATGCCAATGTGCATCCGGGTACTATGGACAGAACTGTGAATACGGTAATTTGGAGATAAATATCCACTCATTAATTTTGACTAGAGGTACATGTATCTAGCTTTATGCTTGTGTGACACTTTAATTACAATTATTTTAGGAAAATATGGCAATCTCGAATCAATAAAGCAGAATTTTTGGCATGTAAATGCATTTATAAATACAAAAATACTTTCAATATTTGAATATATAAAGAAGGAATGGTTGGTGTAATTTAATATATCTTTTCGATCAAATAAAATATTATTGTTATTGTCATAAATGAGAATGAAAGAATGAATGATTTTGAGTTTGAGAGAAGAAAAGAAAAAGAGAGAGAGAATGAAGGCTATATTATGTAAGAGGGATGATCCCGGGGCACCCAAACTTGGGCATCCCTCCCAAAGATGCTGGGGAAATAAAATACAATTTGAACCTTAAAAAAAAAAGAAAAAAAAAAAAACGAATCAGATTTTAATTTTTCGTCTTTGCCTCCAAATTTTATATGTATTTTATTTATTTTACAACAAATATATTTCCAGCTTCCCATTTCTAATCGAACAATATTATGTGATACAAAGAATACATTCTATACAAATATAATATTACAAATGTTTGATATGTTTTTCAAAATAAATTATGATTTCATACCTGTAGTTACACATTTAAGCTGAAATAATCTCGTCATGGTTGCAGTTTTGTAATAGGGTCATTTGCATTTTTCATCAATACTTCTTTTAGATACTTAAATATTGACTTTGTTTATTAAGTTGTGTTCTTTTAAATGATTTTTTATTTAAGATGTTTGTTTACTGACAGCGGATGCGTGTTTATCTAGACCTTGTGTCAATGACGGGAGGTGTAACCGTGTTGGGTCGTCCTACAGCTGTTCGTGTTCAGTCCAATTCACAGGCAAACATTGCGAGCAAAGTACGGAAATTTAACCCAAATCGTTATTAATAAATTTCACATTCGAAATTTTCATATCAAACCCCTTTTAAAACTGACTTCTGTCCTTTTGATGCATTTTCATCACATCTAACAAATGTCAACTTAATCATCATATTTCGACATTACTTGTAGCACATAATTCAAAAAAGGACTTTTTTGTTTTTAAATCGAATTGAACAGATTAATCAAATGAGGCTAAAATTTAATGTTGTCATAGATGTATATATAGATACATTTTAGAGAGCTGTTGTACCACAACTGTTTTAAAAATATTACTGGCACACACATTTCAGCCCTAGTTTTTATGTTCAATTAACTTCATAAAGATAATTTCTCAACAAAATGTTTTCTGTATTTCTTAACTGTGATTGGAAGATACATATAATTAACGAGTTGAAATAGACAAAGGAGAAATATGAGAAATGTCCTGACCTTTTTACAGAAACACCGTGCTATGGGCCACCTTGTATGAATGGGGCGACGTGTCGAGTCGTCGGTACAGCCTACACTTGTATATGCAAGTCGGGTTTTTACGGACAGAACTGTGCAGATGGTGAGTCTTAATAAGGTAGTTGATAGATTTATCTAATACAATTGTCGCATTTCTTTATTTCACACCTTCTTTATTTCTAACAGTAAGATCCAGTTAAATCGTCATATAAGTAGTTACTCGATGGCCAATATGGTTGCTGTCTCGTCGGCTTTATATTGGGATGCATATATTGGCTTTGTGTTCTTATATCCCTCAACCCAGGGCATCAGCCGACTACGTCTTGGTTTTTTCGATCAGATTTTATTCCATAACGCCATGCGACATTTAATTTCCAATTGCATCTTGTTTTAATCGTCATATTTGTGTAACCTGACGCTATATCGATTCACTGTGTCCCATGTCCGTAAGGTTATTGGAAGCTGTTTGGTATTCATTTATGAACGTCCATAGTTTGTAATTTAATTGGAGCCTAATTAATTTACCTACATTTGTTACCATAAAGTTGATGGTTGTTTGAACAATCCTTGTCGGAATGGCGGTACCTGTACCAGACAGGGAGATAACTACAGCTGTGTCTGTCCCCATAACACCGCGGGCAGGAATTGTGAACAAGGTAGGTTCAAAGAAT
>NW_018485185.1:0-4423 GCF_002113885.1 Mizuhopecten yessoensis
CCTTACATCTTGTGTACCCTTACCAACGGTCCTTACCTCATGTCCTTCCTCGCCATCGGTCCTTTCCACATGTCCACTCTTACCAACCTCATGTCATCCTTACCAGCTGTCCTAATTTTAGCCTAACTTTACCAGCGATCATTTCCTCTTGTCCATCATTGCCTCATTACTACCCATATAACGTTACCTACCTCGAGGGTAGTAATGGTCGAATTCTATGGTACTTATTTGTCATCTATCGATATTAATGGTACCTACCTCATTGCCACATTGCTGCCGTCAATAACAACCGGTCTGAATTTGTCGACGAAGTCCAACTCTTGTCCCATGTGATCAGGATGTGGAGACAGTGGTGCAGCGCGTATGTGACTTTCCGCAATTTTTAATCCAGAGTCACATTCTAATGAATCAAGTTCAGCCTCCTCATTGGGAATCACACTTTTCCCCAATTTTATGAGTTCTGATAAAATTTCGTTTTGACTTGCTTCATGACCTAGTTTATTCATTACAGTTGTTAGTTGACTTTCTGTATAACCCAACTTTAAGGCGAATTCCACCTTCCCGCTATATTCGCCACCACTGTGTCCCCAAACCTCTTCGTCAGAAGAGCTCTTTAGTTCGCCATGAGGACTAGATAGATTGAGATGCGTTAACTGTTTATCGATGTGATGTGCGTCTGATTGTGTGCTTAATTCATCTCTAAGTATGTCTGTGTCGATGGTCAAATCACTAACATCGTCTAAATCTCGTGTTGGAACGAAATCACAACCTCGTTTTAAGAAGTTATCGGAAAAGTCCACATGAACAAAGGAATGACACGCTGGTTCACTGTCAATCTGCAAACTCGAATCGTCTTCACTTGCAAGAGATTGCACATTTTCACTACAACACACTGCATCGTCATCGTCAGTACAATCTTCCAAAGTCCTCATTTCCGGTTTCGGCTTTAACGTGTTTTCTTTAGTACTTGCTAAAAAATCGTCACTTTCGACGACACCTCCTCTTTGTCGTATGTTCAAGCGAGAATTAACCGCACTTTTATTTAACGTCATATTTATCATTAACTCGGCAGACCTAACGCTGTCCACCTTTCCATAGACACAGATTATATTGGCGTCCCGATCGAGGTCCAGTACGGCCTGGGAACACTGCTCTATCGAGTCCCGATTTTCTATCAACATTGTTACTTGGGGCTCAGTCAAACTCGTGGAAAACGTGTCCCTCTCCCTCCCTTCAACAGTCAGAGATGCAATATAATTCTGAAATATAAGAACAAAAGACGAATATGAAATAAAAAAAAATCAAGAGAAAAAAGCTCCGATGATAACAGACACGCCGATTTTATTTGTATACATTACACTATCTACAAATCAGTGATTTACACTCATAACGATTAATGGAAATGGTATCAACACAGAAACGGGCGATACTTCCAGCAGCACGACTGTTATCATACATATAGGTCTATGCATACAAAATGGCGTTTGCGCGCCTAATTACTCGCATATAATGAACTTTCCAGTATCCAAGATGTGATCTCCTGAGTTGTAAACGTATAATTTAATCATTTAAATTAATGCAAGTACCGTTGATAAAATGATGTTTGATTAAATGAATTTCATATAAAATGTGACAACTTCAACATGTGTGTGTGGCTCATCCATCTCATTTGATTAAGTGCTGTTTATAAATTCTGATAAACGACTGGCTATTTTTTCCTGGTCACACACAACACAGCCATATTTACCTACCAAGTTCTTACTAACAAAACATTCGTCTAACAAAGAACGCGACTTTTTTGAGAGAAAAAATAAATCTGTTAATCTATTAAAGGAAATAATTTCTAAATACATTGATTCTATGTGCCGCATATGTCCTGTAAACGTATAACTCATAAACTCGTAAAACGACAAGTACCTCCTGGCCTCAATGACAGCATTGTAATGATTGATACGTACGGTATACCGCCTCGTTATTAGTAGTCTTTAACGGCCTTATATAGGTATGACCAGAGCGTGGTCTATAAATGGGCCCCATACATAGCCTAGGTTTGAGGGGAGGTAGAAACATACATTTACACTTACAAAGATGTCCTTAGTAAACAATGAAGTCATAACGATGTATGCACTGGTCAACCTTGGACAGAACAGTGACTGTGTGTTTATATGTACACGTAAATAAATAACTGTAAATCTATTTAACTGTTATATTTATTTAGGAATATTTTAACACTATACATATATATGCGGTTCAAGCAATGTATTTCCGGGAAACGCAAATTACACATTTCTTTTTAATACAATTCAATTATAAATAATGCAACTCTTCTCAATTAAATAAAATAATTTATAAAACATGCTAATCTCGAATGAGTGTCAATGACAGGTTGTACTTATCAATGAGGAACCCGCTCGGTCAACAATTACGGTCTTATCGTGATAAATAGCAGGGAAGGGCACCTAAAACCTGCGGCATTCCTTAAAGCTTGGTATCATAAATATGTAAGTATATGGGACAGGACCAGGTGGTGGGTACAGATAAAATGTAGAGAGACTGATAAAAACTACACAACAGACACTGCCTGTATAGTCAACAGTATATATACAGCTGTCACTCTCTTACTGAATAAAAATACATAACGAGATTTTAATACTTGGAATAGTTTGTAAACCATCTTTCTTGAAATATACAGAAACCTTCAAAATTTAACTTTGCTATGTACCGATTTTTGTTCGGGATTCCGTCTTCGGAAATGTGACTATCATACTTGACTTTTGTCTAAAAAGTCATGAACAGTGTCTCATTACACTGCTTTTATCTTTATGTTACCGTCAAAACCTATATATTTAGAATGCATTACAAGATTAAGTAAAATAATATATTTTTTCAATCAGAACCTCTCACACTAGACATCTATCTAACAAAATGTATAAAAGTCTGGTGTCAGGGCCAGACGAAACTCGGGCTACTCTTACACACTCTCTCATGTATATCCTACAGTCTTAAAATCGCGACAAGGAGAAAGCAATCAATCTACAGCCCCAAACCTCCAGGACTTCTTCTATCTCAAATACCAACAAAGGGTCATAACTGTGCAATAAAGGGACAAATAGGGCAACCAACCACATATAGGTACGCGACACCAAAGTGGTATACTCATGTACAGACAAGATTGTGACCGATGCTCCGGCCAAAATCACGCACGGACAGATGGAGTGCAGACCAGAGAGCTCTCCGTCATTGGGGAACTACATATAATTAACGCAAAATTGTCGACATGGCTATTAACTTGTAATATAAGCTATAACAGACAACACATAGTATGTCCTAAAATGTACACTCACCTATCACAGGCCGCCAGTATCCGAAGCATTAATACGGAATCTAACAAACTGTTATCAGCTCGAAGTTTCTAAAACTATAGACCGTTTTCAGTATGCGACGGACGTACATGTAGGGTGTCCCTTCTGTGAACCGATTTGATCCACAGTGAGTGTAACTTTACAAACACTTAAAATAGGGGAAGTCAAGTAGCTTGGCCCTCACCACGCGTTTCTCGTACACATGGTTATTATTATGACTGGGTACGAAATACTTGTCCTTTACAAAGCAGTAATTATCCGTTTCATATTGACAAATCACATGATTATTATATCTATAAAGTTTGAACCATGAATCAGCAGATACGTAACCCGTCACCCACACAAGCATATGGTTCAATACACCTACACTAACTAGATAGTAGATTAACTCTATCAGAAAGACGTATATCTAGTTATAACAGGTCCTTAGCCTATGAGTGTAGTCATGGTGTTATCAATCATTTTCTTATTCATTATTCTGACGTAAGTCGGAATTTAAAAACAACAACATTACGGTGTACATGTAGGTCAAAACGTATTTTTGTTCGTGATGACGATGGCTGTCAGCCTGTGTACAGCAATTGTAGCTAGCAATTTAACACAGTTTGTTGTTTATTTTATCATCAACAATGGTTCTTAAAAACAATAACTTCTATTAATTCATTTAATCAGTTGCTTGATAAAAATGTAAAATATACGACGATATGCGTATAAACACCTGTTTTAGGAAACCGCCAGATCTACGCGACGGTCCAACAGGTAAGGCTCATGGGGGTGTGAGGGTCATCCGGGAAACCCTCGGAGGCTCGGGCCGTGTGACGGTCCCCCGGGTAACCTCAAGTCAGTGTTATGGTTCCCCAGATAACACGCAGACCCGTGTGACCGAGTCCCCTATCAACCCTAGGTTTTAGTGTCTTATATAAGATCCGTGAAAGTCCACAAAAATAACCGAGTTTTGAATATTGCTCCATAACCTTTGCCAAAGCATTATGATAAGTTACAGACATGTTAACCTGTTTTACTGGTTCAGTGTAATGTTACAATATATTTATAGTTGCTCA
>NW_018485186.1:0-4423 GCF_002113885.1 Mizuhopecten yessoensis
TAGATTCAGCAATATTTCATAGATAGATTCAGCAATATTTCTTAGTTAGATTCAACACTGTTTCATAGATAGATTCAGCGATGGATATATCTATTTACTGCAAGATGCCTTTATACGAGGAACAAACAATTAAAGGAAGACTATACGCGTTTTGATGATAATTTTAAATAATACTGTGATCGGTTCGCTTAATTAAATTCTTATTAAAACCAATTATCAAAAGGAATTTAATACGACAATAAATAATAATAGAAAATAAATGAATATATAAATAATCGAAAGCTGCGCAGACAAACAAAGTCGAACACATTCGATACGACGGACATACAGACATTTATATTCTATCCGACTCCAAATAAATCTTTTTTTGTTTTCATTTACAGATTTAATGAGTATACAACTCATTTTTATTTCTACACGAACATTTGTCATTATTATTTTATCTTTATTGCATAATTCAAGAACCACAGGAGTCTAATATAAAGCCACATGTCACATTAAATCAAATATTCCGCCTCCGGCAGTCGGGGAATAGACTCGTCTATCAGCTGCAGTCTTAAATTCAGAAACGTAATGTGCTTCCACGTCGTAATAAAACTCAATTTTCTAAGATCACTTCAACCCGAAAAGATTTATATTATTACGTTCTATTTGCACAGAAGTTGCTCTTGTTGAACTTTAATGTGAGAAGGTTATTCGGTTTTTAACATCCAGTATATCAGTTAATGTCCCTAGATTTTTTATGCCTTCGACATTGATATTGTTTACTGTGAAATCACTAGTTTTCGTGTTTTTTTTTTGTTTTTTTTTGATTTCGTAGGTTATCTTCATTCAACGAATTAATTACAAGTTTGATATACAGTTATTCGCCGTTTGAGGTGGTACTCCCAATCCACGAATTAATGTACATTGTACCCACGAAATAGTGTTTTGTCGAAAGACCACACAATTTGGGTCCCACGGAAATATATGATTTCACAGTACTTAAGGAGGATAAAAGAATACTTTTATAACTCCCATTTTCCTGGTAAATAGGAACGCTGCCATAACATGTGTCTCTGTTGCTAGCTTGGTTTTTTTATTGGTTAATATATTTTCTTAATATTTCTTCAAGGAAAATGTAAGCTCAGCAAACATGTAAAATGCGCTAATCAAAAAAGTAATCCTTTTTAGATAAAATGAAATATATTTAAACACATACACGTGTCGTGTGCTGCTTTCATGTGAACTGGTAATATGATTACCACTGGCATTGTGAAGAATCTAGAACTTTCAATATTCACCATTGTCACTATCCAATATAACGGGACTCCATGCTACATACACTCATATACAGGCGAATATTCAATTCTGGACTTGATTGTATATAAATAGCCCATTCTAAAACAAGACAATTTAGCCTTCACATATATATGTATTACCATATCGCATGTTAAGATAAAGTTTACTTCATCGTCATGAAACAAGTGGTAAGGGAAATGAGTATGTTATATCAACGAGAATACACCATTGATACTTATTACAATGTTGTCATGTAAACAACCTGTACATTGCCGCTTGTTAGTCACGTGTTGATGCAATAAAATATAAATAATGTACATGACTACGAATTTAACGACATTATCGACGAGAAAATGCTTGTAATGTATGAGGATAACAGTGTAGGTAAAACATTACGGTAACATAGGCCAGCCTAAAGCGACATTTATTCAAAATAATTTAAATCACGAATTTCCGGATTTCATGGGAAATCTAATTATAGCGTTTCTGCATTTCAGGAAAACATTTTCAAAGGATTTGCGTTCCTGAAGAATTATCTAATTTGTTCTGCTCTTAAAATGTTCGAACTTATAAACCACGCAAATATTTCAAAATATTGCTTTCAATAAAACGAATCACATAAGTTATTATAAAAAAGATGATATTTAATCTACAAAGACATTTATGGAATATCCTAGGCTAACCATATTGCTAGTGATAGGCCGAAACAAACTCCAGTATTGACGAAGAACATTTATTTCCCATGGTAGTGTCCTGTTGTGCCACGTGATATATTATCCCATCACTTCACTTGGCTATTTTTCAACGACAATCATCTGCGATATTCCATTTAAACATTAAATGCACAGCCCCTGTTGATAATAAAAGACATTGCCTATAGGTTAACAATCATGACAATTGAGCAGCGCCGCTGAAATATTCTTTATTTTGTTTGCATCATATGGCTTTGTTCAGACACAGCTTTCCGAAATGAAAAATTTGTTATCTTTGAGCTCTTATCATAAATTAAGGTGACATAACCCATATGGCAATAGTAAAAATCTTTATTTAATGTCGGAAACATTGTAAACATCACACATAATCTCCGCAGAGCTTTTATTACGAAACCACTAAAAGAGTAAATGTTGATTTGTTGAAGGAGGAAAGCCCACGGGGAAAACCCGCGGCGCCATACGAGGGATGACAATCCGCTTACACACTGCCATCGGTCAGAATCGAGCCAAACATTTGGGAGAGGGGGTTAGAGATCACGGAGGACGGTTCTAACATAGTTCTATAAAGGTAATACGATTTTTGTGTGTGTCGACAGCACGTTTATGTGGTGCCACTTCATACACTGATGTCGAGTTAACTTGAGTGTCAGTTCTGCATGTTGACGCTTATTGTCAATTTTATTTTATTGTATGAACACTTATTTTCATTAGACAAAATACAACATCGGTATCAAAGGAAAAAACTTTACTGATGTCTACATGTTCGCATAGATTTCGATAAATCTGAACATGTAACCGCCATTCAGAACGTTTCTGTTCAATTGCTATATATATGACTTATAGCGAAATCATACACAATTGATTTATTATGTTTAAATGAGCACTGGACAAATCCAATATTCGAGAAGGTCCTACCGACATCATTGGCTGAAAGTTACTGTTATAACAGTTACGTTCTCTTCTCACGTGCTAACTCTAAAAAGTTTCGGATAACGTGGAAAACTCGGAATAAAGAGTCTCGAGAACCCCTTATCTGATGTACGGGAACTAGCTGACCTTGAATCCGGTATAAATATTTATAGCATAGGATACGGTTAGTTTGTCTACCAGATATCTCCGCGATCAACAGCTTAGTGTTACGTAATGTCATTAGTTAAACACAAAACAGTCGTTATTGTGGCTATCTGTGTGTATATGATTATGTTACAGGAGGCAATCTTATTGTGATATACACCTCTGGCTATGGTAAGTAGTTCGGGTTACATATAGGCTTTAAAACATCTCTATACAGTATAACGTTTGTGTAAACCACAATATATCACCACATATTTCCCCGCAGATGATACTAAATGTCAAATAAAATTCCTTAACCCCAAACCTTTTTTTATCTGAAGAGGGTGTGTTGTTTGGGGGAGCTGTTGTTTCAGAATATCTATCTTATGACGTCCAATTGCCACAGCGACATCTTGTGGCATCACTATCGACAACTACGAGAGAGGATTTGGTAAATGATGTCTTAACCATTACTTATATATATACATTGTACTTATTTGACATACGTACAGAAACAGAAGTAAAACGATTTTTTTTCTGGGACGACTCGAACTCGTGGTCTCTCTAGTACCAAATCAATTGATCGCATTGTATAGTTGTATAAATATATATAGATACGAATTTAGCAAATATGATATGTATGGCACAGTAGAATAACGACAAGTAACTCATTTCTGAAATTGTCGTATCAACATACACTTGTGTACTAGGAGACATGATGTTTATCAATTAAAAATAGGAAAAAGAAACACAACTTACGAAGGAAAACCATATTTTGTGTCGTGCCCTGTCCGAGCCTCCAACTCATACTAACACGGAGAAATATGATGACATCAACCGTCTCTCTGTCGTCACCACATGACACTCAGAAGGAAACACTATTAATTAGACTTAATGTGCCACGGTGTGGAGCTTCCGGCCGCATTAGGGTATCATACGGTTATACATTGGAAACTTGGTAAAATTGTCGGAATGTTGACAGCAACATTGAACCAATAAAACCGTAGAAAACCGTCCAAAGGGAGAAAATAACGATGGTAACTGTTGTAATGGGTGCAGGAGATCACGATATGGTACATCTTCTCTTTACATTATCACCAAACGTTAAACGTCGATTCAACCATCTCTCAACATCCTAGTCAAATGCCAAGTGATGAAGAAGGCAGAGAATTAGGTTGAAACAGTGGCCAAAGACTCAATTCTACATCGTTCAACAAGACGTGAATGGGGTGTTCCATATGTATTTTGCATTGGAGTCTGTAGAGTAGGGGGCGCTCCAAACATGTTTGCGTTCGAATCTGTACGGTAGGGGCGCTCTAAGCACATGTTAACGTTGGAGTATGTATGGTAGGGGCGCTCCAAGCACATGTTAGCGT
>NW_018485187.1:0-4425 GCF_002113885.1 Mizuhopecten yessoensis
CACTATTGTCACTCAATATTTGTCACACAGCACGCAAATGTACATGTTTAAATGCACGTTTACACGTCAGCGATTAGATAATAACGTCAACCTCTGATAAAGAGAGGAAGCGATCGTTACAAACATTTGAATTGACAGATACGGTAGGGTTTACTGTCATATTTTTGAAGACAGAATGCGGCCTTAATTTCCAAGAACGCTTTCACGCGTGGGATAGCACCGGAAGTGGACAAAGTGTTAACAGATCAAAACCCGTGGGCGCTTCGCGCCGCTTGGGGGTTTAAAAATAATCTTTTTTTTTATAGGAAAGAAATCTAACTACATGTATCTGAAGCTAATACACTGATCAATGATAGTCAGATATCAGAATAGGAAGGTGACGGTAAGTAACATTTCTAAAGTCAGGTGTTGAAAAAAGATACAAGTAAACTTTCTGAAATCCTGTGCTGATGACAAAAGTAACATTTCTAAAATTAAGTGTCTGAAATCCGCTGTAACGGCACCTTTGTCCATATTTCGGATGAGAAGGTGTTACCCTAAGGATTTTGGATCGTCAATCGCTAATGAGAAGTAAGTCAGGAATTATTTTGATTTCCTTTCTTATCAGCCTACATGTGACACTTCGTCTTTCACAAAGGATTCAAATAAACATTTCGAAGTGGGTTTTTTTTTTAAACCAAGTAGACGCTCTCACCATCATCGTAACACCGATCATTACTGGGGATCATTGTCCAGTCGAAGGTCAAACGGAGTTTAAGGTTACTTTGACATAAATGTTGTAGTGTTATCCGAATGAGTCGTATTCGATTTGTTTCGATACTTACCAATCGTTTAAATTCCACCAGAACCGACTCCGTGGATAAGACTCGAACAATCAGCAAATATACTGCTCTGTATATCGCGCACGTGAGCAGACATACAAACATTGTCTTAGACCCGTGATCGCCTTTGAAGTTGCCCAGCGTACTATAATTCCACTGATTGAAACCGGTATAACCTCGATCTATATGAAAAAATGTGAATTTGGTGAAGGATAGGGTCTGCACGTGATCACCTCCTTGTACTGATGTTTTTCACAATGCGATTAAGGAGTTGTTTTATCAATGGTATCCAATATTCCTGCTGAATACAGGTACGAGTGTAACCGTCTGTCTGTCTGTGTCTGTGTCTGCGTTCTGTACGATAAGATCCGTAAAGAGATGTCGTTTCGGATGCAGAATCGGTTGAAATGTTGAGTAGCCATTACGTTATCAATACGTAAACCGCAACATAGGATTCCTTTCTTGTCCATTCACAATTTCAGTATCCTTAAGCAATACTATCACTGCTGTTATTTTTCTTTGTGTTCAGACAACAACAAAAAACAATATATGAAACTTGAACTTGAGCAGTCCGGTCAAGGTCCCAAAATTGGTCGAGTTCGATAACCTGTTGCATTCAGACGTTATCTTGTATAGGTTGTCGTACCGGTAATATCCGCGGTTCCATAGCTATTGGCAATACAGTTTTGTCCGTCAAACACTCTAGCCAATCCATCAAAAGCATGTTTTCCGGACAACCTGATACTGAAATCCCTGTACTGTGTGCGTCATCTTGATTTTACTCCGTAGATATTCATCGCCACAGTGTTTTGTCTCCACATTTTTTCTGTCCGAACAGTTACTTGGCCGATATGTCGCAGGGAATCGAGGATACAGAATTGAGTCGAATCTTGCAGTCTGTGATGAGCTCTTCTATGTTGGTTGTTTCCACTTTCGCAAACGATAGCGTGTCGGTTCAAACATCCCAACCTATAGCAACTGTTTCTTTTTTAGAATCAATCGTTCCGTGCGATTTCACTTTTTCTTGAAAATTCTCCACGATCTGGGAATAAATTCAGCATATTACATAATGTCTGTGACTAATTGAAATAGTCAACAGGGTTTTTTTTTGTTTCGTTTTCACACACGATAACACATTGGCTACATACATGTCTCTACGGAGCTTTTTCGATATACCCTAGTGGAGTACATTCAGGTGTTTATGAACTATCGCGCACTTACAATGAACGGTGAACACGTAGCGCCTAACAGTGGAGCTTTAAAACGGTAAGTCACCGACTGACTTGTTGGGACCAATGGATGCCTCACCAAACAAAAATTGGTGATATCACGACCGTCTTCGTGTAAATCAACATGAAGGAGTTCATCTCGTGAGGGTTCCCGGAGATGCAATTCGGTTCCGGCGCGGTTGATGAAAGACAATCGGTCAGATTTGACTCATATTTGTTCCGATGAAAATTTCAATAATAAGCAAGTCTGAATGGCTAGGTTGCGGAGTCGTATTCCACCGCTTGGTGTATAGTGTATCATTTTCGTTAAGTTTCTTGGGATTAACTCATTGGTCATTAATTTGGCTTGGTTCTGCTTCCATGCCGATTTCGCTTGTTGAAATGTGATGTTTCGATCTTGGTCATCGTGCACGATTCCCGGCCTTTGTTCTTCACTCTGTGTGATTTTATCCTAAAAGATTTCATTTCTTACATTTCTTATGCTTATGCTACACGATCTATAGATTATGACGTCATGAAAATAGACCATGTGACGTAATCAATTTTCGATTGGATGAAAAGTACAAAAATATGACGTTGATAATAACGGACATAACGTGACGTCATCGATTTTTGATACATGAAGAATCAAAGTACATAATATGACGTTAACAATTATGGTCATAACGAGACGTCATCGATTTGTGATTGAATAAAAGTACATAGATAAGATGTATGAAGACGACGTTAGTGGAGATAATAATCTAATGTGTTTGTTTTTCAAAATAATTCATATTTAACCTTTCCGGGGCACAATGATAGTATCAAGTTGACATTTCACATCAAATGGGATTCATAACATACAGTTACTTCAAAGGTTCAGAAAGCATTTTAAAGAACATTTCTAATGGAAACGAATAGAATGGCTGTAATAAATCATATATAGATATTTTATCATTCCACTCACTCGAATTAGATAAGATTTGTGTTACTGGAGATATGTACGCCAATTTAATGCGTGGGATGTAATAGTACATGTAGCAACTGATTATGATATGTCAAGGAGTTTACTCGAATCTCTCCATTCATTATGAAAATCGTAGATATTTTCTGCTAATGTGGATGTTAAGGAATTGTCGCAGAGAGACATACTAGAGGGGAAACTTGAGATATCGGCCACCGCAGAGCTTACAAGTGATGTATCGTAGCAATGCATTTCAGCTAACCTTAATACAAACTGACATCTTTGATTGCTTGCAAATAAGAATGGGCACATGAGTACTTGTAGTAGTAGTCCTAATTTCGAAAACGTTGGAGTTTCATGGGTAAAGTGCGCTGGACGCACCCCCGTAGATTTGTGACATACTTATACCCCTTTAATGAGATTCCAGCACTGAAGAGTTCCACAACCTCGGTATCGGATTCGCTGTTTGCTTTATAATCAACAAGAATTAGTCTTCGGGGTCTAAAAGATTCCTTCACTTAATTCCCTTATACTAGGTGCAATAAAAAAAGTACATCACAGATGAGTTTTTAACTGCGTGACCTTTCGCAAGCTTTTCGAGTATCCCTGATAGATAAAAGTTCACCTGCCATCAACTCGTACTGAAACCACTTAATGTATATTTTATTGCTGGCAGAGTCATAAGGACATTCCTCGTCACTGAAGAAGACATATACAATGTATATTGAAACAAATGACCTGACAAGGTCATGCTATCATGCTGTGACAATAACGTGCAAGGTCATTAAGTGGTTTTAACTCTCTCTAAAACGGCATAACTTCTTCGTGTATGTTTTCCTTAGTAACAAACATATTATTATAACATTAATTATTTATTTCCATTGAATTTGATAATGAAATACTGTAAAGTTTTTTAACACGTGGTACTAATTATCGCTATTAGAAAGAAACACAGTGACGGATTTTATACCAAAACAGTCGAAAAATTATTTTAAAAACCCCAACGTAAACCCTTAAAAAAGGACAAAAACGATGCGAAAGTTGATTTCCTTCACATGACCTTTGGCATGATGTAATCAGTCCAAGCTACGAGGCTCTTGGATTATCAACTACAAGTGTGATACCTTAAGGAATAGTACCCCAAAGGTTTGATCGATTACAGTATCCGACCATATCCATGGTTACCGCAACTTAAACCATGAAGACGCGCTGAACTAGAGTTTAAGCCCCTTCCACCCGACGCTACCAGAGTGATTCATTTTACGTTGTTAGAACTTGTTTAAAACAGTTTAAGCCCCTTCCACCCGACGCTACCAGAGTGTAAGCCCCTTCCATCCGACGCTACCAGAGTGTAAGCCCCTTCCACCCAACGCTACCAGAGGGATTCATTTACGCTGTTAGAACTTGTTTAAAAAATGTCATTAAGATTCAT
>NW_018485188.1:0-4429 GCF_002113885.1 Mizuhopecten yessoensis
TAATTTGTAAAATTACTCTAAAGCGCTGTACAACATATGGTCAATAGTATAAGTTATAATTTTTGAAACAAAAACAAAGGCTTACAATCACTTTTATACATTACAGATAATCACCGCAATGTCGCAATGTTATAACATTATTATTTTCGCAATCCCTTTTCTCCTATTGTCCCATTTCTACTACTAATACCGCCATAGGTCAAGGCTCATCATGGCTTTACCTCAAACCATACTATATGTTATATGATGAGTTTTGTAAGCCAATAGGTATACCCAGGACACCTGATTGTAGTTGTCCTTATATCTTAATCTACCAAAAGTCACATACCAAAGATCAAATATACATAGCGTACATTTAATCTATACTTACCCAGTCAAAACACGGCTTATACAGCGAAGATTTCTATTGATACTTTTAATGGTAGTGTTATGCGTAGCTATGGTTGATTGCAGCGTAAGGTTTATCATAAGCTTTAAATATCTGTTCCTGTAATTTGTGCTGATCGTTGAACGAAACTAACACTTAAAATTCCATATTGTAAAAAAATAAATATAATCAATGGCGACAATGGTTTTCTACCTGTTAGTTACCTTCAATAATTATTGAATGTAATTTAATGAAATGGTGGTTCAAAACGTACCGGAAGTAGTTATGACCAATGTAATATAATAAATCATTTCATACAAATAATCAAACATACAGAGGTGAATTGATAATAACTAAGATGGTATAATTAGATGGTTGTTTACAAAAACACGAAACATAGTATAGATCTTGACCAAGGTACCAATAATTCTTTGAATATTTACAATAAATATCACATATAAATAACTATTAAAGTTGATCAAAGGCACAGTCATTAGTCACTCGCGAACCATCGACCCTATCTTTGAATAAAATAAGTGATGACCAAATTACTATTATTAGTTATTTAGTAATGACCGGATATTATATATATAGAACTAAATCGATAATATGCAACGCAATTATGCTGGTTGGCCAATCACAAAGCCATTAATTTAAGAAACTAAATCAATAATAGCTACAGTACAATCACACGCTTGTCGTTATCTATTGGGAAATTTCCATTTAAACACTCGTATATGTACTCACGTGATGAAGATGGAGAAGAATAGCCATAGGGACGTGACTAGAGGCAGAATCCATGGCCGTTTCTGTAAAAATCCCAAACATCCGGGCGTCTTTGTTGCAATCTCGGCATCAAGTTTGTCCGTGCTGAATATATAGATAATAGGCATTGTTACGTAAAATAAGCTAACTACACATTATCAATTATATGTCTTACACAATATCAGAAACAGTTAGTAAACACAATCAATATATATCATAACCTCGAAACACAGAACATAATTTCAACAATGACACTTCTGTTTCCTTGAAGTTAACACACAGAAGTACAATACTATTTAGCAGAAGCGAAAAGCACGTAGTTGTCAATATTTTGTGAGATCAGAATCACAGCGAGAGATGTTTCTATTTAGTATACCGTGGTACATGTATGCATGTGTCTAATGTGTTATTTGTGTTCCCTACATAGTGTTTGACCTACATTGTACATTGACAGGTAAAATGTGTACAGAACACAAACGGTGTGATATAGTATGTGATATTAAACACGGAAACATATGTATTACCTTTAGAAGCGGGTAAATAAAAACACACATTAAAGGTAGTACTGTATATTGTAAATGGTCCTGACGAGAGACTAGGGACACTCGTGGTCGATTTTACATACTATGTATGTGGGTATAGCCTTCAATTAAGAACGCCGGCTAACCATATCCATATCTACTTCAATCTATAAATAAGGCTTACCCGTCACCCACAGAGTGTCGTGACTTGTGTGGGAGACAGCAAGTGTCCTCCGCCATTCTCTCTCCTTCAGTATATCTGGTGCCAGTGGAGGTCCGTGTTAAAGTGTACAATTACACTCGATCGTATACCCTATATTTACAACTAACCATGTGACTATCAATTAAACTACGTATAACCTCAAATACACAAATGTTTATATGTCAGATAAAGGAAACATTCGAACTAGCTAAATATACACTTGCTGAATAATGTAATTCCAAAAAGGTAAACAAATAAGGTCAGTTGTGGCTTAGTGCCAACTTCTTATCACAACACTGGACACACCCACTGATAAGAACATACTGGGAACATTACGTTTCTGTCCATTATAATCGGGATGTTCAGTAATATACCGTTACATTTGTACGTGATTATGTGTGTTACCTATGTAAATCAACACTTCCGAATGACTAATTCGTTTCCGAAAAGCCTATGTAAGCAATGTACAGTACCTATAAATAAGTATATGTAGGTACTTGTCATTGTCCCTATGGTATGACGGGTATCAGATAAATATCTAGTATGCTTAGTTGATGTCTGTATATATACATGAATTATGGATATATCATTATTATCAAAACACCATCAAGGAAGAAAATGAAAATACAACAGGTCGATGATATCGGAAACCCCAACATACATACAGAATACTAAATAAATATGTAATGTATATGTGAAGGCATATGAATAATAGGTATTTCATATTATTTCAAGATAGTAAGTGTATAAACAAATAATTTGAACTATTGAAGTACGGGTAATCTATAGTATTGTATACTTGTGAGTACGTCAACGTGTTAAAGCACCATCTAAATGTGTGGTATATACAATGTCATTCACTCAGGTACGCCATGTTGATTTTGTTTTAATTTTCTGATAAATCTTTATGATTCAGTTCATAAATATTTCATATTAATATTTTTAATTTTAACTTTCAAATCAGTTCCATCAACATCATGTATACGTCTGCAGTATATTTGTGGAGAGTAAAATATTGGTATTGTCGGGATCGATTTTCAATAGCATTTTAATGACAGAACAAACGTTCTCATTTTTTTTTAAATATGTGTCGAGAGGCTGTTTCTATAACAACTTTATCTTCCACTGCAAAGTTAACAAAACACTTTTTCATCACCTGCTGTTATCAGCTTGTGGCGAGCACTTTTAATGCGTGCGCTAGACATCTGTTATTGCAAACATCGAAGAAAAAACCTCCCCTAGCTCTTTAAATGATCAATATTATGCTAGCAACCAATGCAGTGTTGTTGTTTATTTCAGAATAGGTATAAATAATTAAGCCTGCCTCATCATCTCGCCTGTTTATTACTTAATTATGCATAGAAATGACTTTGTTAGGCAACAATAACATCGTAGGCGGCTTGTATAATGGCATCTATATATGTAACAAGCCTATACCTGATACGTTCATGTCTAACTGTTTAAATCTATCATTATAAAGACAATACTAGTCCTAAACATACAAAACATGTCAAAGATGTTACAACGTTTATGGTTAAATTATGGTATATTATGGTGTACTTGTATTTATTGGGAGGATGTGGAATATTTTAGTAACCTTGTCTGAATGGGGAATATTTGTCATGTCACAGAGTCCAAGTATTACAGGAAAGATTTGGGAAAAAAATATTCTAGGTACAATGTACCTAAATGTACCTAAATGTACCAAATCTACTTTCACGAATGTGTCTATAGTTAATATACATTTTACACTCGAATCTTGACACTTCATTAAACAGTCCCTAAAACTAGGAAGATATGTTCAGTCTCGGATGTGATTATTTCCAGCTTAAACATTTCTTGTTTCTATTGTTTAGTAATTTAGTTGTTATCATTAGATAACTATTGTAATGTTTAGAAAACAGTTTCTCTGCAGTAATTTTGATTAGTGTGCATGACCACGCGTTATATTTGTTTGTATGTGTGACTCTAGTCTGTGTCTGACTGAGAAAAACGATCTTCAAGATATTAAATATTGGAAAACCTGTCGCTTTAATTGTCGCCATATAACTATAGAAATAATGAAGATCCGCCACATCAAACTATGAAATCAGACCATAATATGACTAACTTTTCTGTAAAGCGATGCGAAATTTACATAATTCAGATCAAGATAAAGGAGATTGATGATATATATCATAAAGATATAAATGCAATTTTTAATTTTTATAGAATAGTTATATGTTATCCTTATCATCATTTATCTAACATTCATACTCTTGAATGTGTTGCACACTTATACATTATAAGTCAAATGAGAGAGTATATAGTATAGCATATAATGTTCTGTATAGTTGTATATATCTAAATACTCATACACTGCGATGATGACTATATAATGTAAAATGTCACAACATGGGTAAGGAATGCAATGTTCACACTCACGCGTGTGTATACCTATCTGGTCTCAACAACATTCAACATAGCAAAATAACAGTAACTGTCACGATTATTTAAATTCAAACATAACAGGACCATAATGATCACAATTATCAGATTCAAATTGTTGACCAACGAGATGTATTTAAAAAAAAA
>NW_018485189.1:0-4429 GCF_002113885.1 Mizuhopecten yessoensis
GGCCAGGACACTTAATCCTTTAAACTGATAGCCCAGTGGGCTAGAGCCATAGTACATACAGTTTATAACAATCTAAAGTCCAGGACACATATCTTGGTCTATAGCTACACTCCTTTTTAATATCAGATCACTTCTATTGATTATATTTTGGTTATTTTCTCTCTCTTTACCTTTCATAAAAGTCTTGCAAGGTATGTCTTTCTGTTCAGAAATGATTTATCAAAGCTATTGTCATGTCGGGAAAAGTTTCCAATGTGTAATTACAGTTTTTGGCAGTGGTACGGGGATCCTTAATGACTGCATTAGTTTAGATTTAAAGTATCTTGTTCATCACATTGTGTATTTGTGTAACCCATTTCTGTAAAGAGATCATGTAAGATTGCTTGATGATTTAGATTTATATATCGATTCCAAGAAGAGTGTGATTTCTTAGTGTATATATATTCCTCAAATGTACTTACTGATTACAGTTCTAAGCTTTTTATGTATGTATAACATTAATGTACGTTATCTTAATTGTCCGACTGTAACTGATGCTGAAGTGCCTGCATAACCCTCTTGTTGCAAATCGTTTTATCATTCAAATTCAGATATTGATTCCAAGAAAAGTGGGAATTTATTTAGATTGGTATGGTAGTTGATGACCACCACCACATTTGAACTCCTGGAAACCCTCATCATCTGATATCAACGAGGTGCTCTCTGACCACCCCCACCTCCCTTGTAAAAACAAAATCCATCATGGCTTTCCGTAAGGGTTGATGTTGATGGCGTGTGATAGTGTCCAGCCTAGCAATGCCAGACAATTATAAACTAGCTGTCTGTATTCCAAGTCTTGGCTTTAAATTCCAATTTTTGTCTGAAACCATTATCAGGAAAATATTGCTAAGGACCACCAAGTCTTCTCAGTAATTTCACTGTGTGTAATAAAGTACACCTAAATTGTGTTGTTACACCTAGTTTGGCCTGCTCAATACTAAGAAGATATATTCAACAAAGAATGATGCATTTAAGAGAAATGACTATTGTAATTTCGATCAATTGTAATTGTAAGTTTTGTTTTGTGCTGGTTTTTGATAGCATTCTTTGTTAGATGAAAATCACTATATTTTGTACAGTTATAGACATGAACATTAGTGGGTTGAGGTAGACCAGGCTTTTTGTTAACCGTGTCTACCATGGTGTTCTGCTGTATCCATATGAGCTGGTACAGATGGATTGTGGATTGCTCACTATCTTCACAGTTTATAAGATTATACTATATTTACAAAGCTGTGTTGAGAAGTAACTGGAAAGGCAATTATGTACTTAAGTGTTTGTATATATCCTTACTCAAGTACAACTGTACTGTAGATATTCAACTAGTCATGCATCCGATAACAGTCAGTCAGGAACTTCGCAGGTCTATCCCTTGTACAAAGATAGAAACATACATTATATTTAAAATAAATTATATTTTTTTACAATATTAACATAGCTGTCAACCAATCTCCCTCAAAACTCCCTCATTCAAGATCAAACTCACACAAACTCAAAATCTACATCCTGTTACTGCAGAGTGAGTGTACCGTAATGATCATAATAGGTCTGAATCAAAAAGTCAAAGAAAAATTGAGGAAAGCAGTTTCAGTCGCGTTTCACACATTTTCTCCCTAATTGGAAATGTGGAATGAGGGAGATCTCCATCATTGATGGTTTCAGAGGTTGACACCTATGTATTAATATAATGAGAATGAATATTTTAATTGCTGGGATATTTTTTTTATGATTTTAAGCAGAAGTGTTTTGTGAAATCTTCTGCTGCATCAGACCTGAAAACTTCGAGCCAGATATTTTAAAAAAAATGTCCAGACTGCCACAGAATATGTGGTATATTAATTAGAAATTCTCTAAGGTTGAGTACTATAAAATGACATATTAAATCATTGTTTACGAGTTCTACATTTAGTTCAGATACGTAATTACTTTCTGAAATAGAAGAGGAATTTATATATAGTTACATACTTTGCTTGGTACGAGTGTTTTGCACCAGAGAGTTGCACACAACCGAATAGTATAGGTGCAAACCTGCTGTATTTATTTAGATCAAGTAGTTCTAGTCTGCCCAAAGCAGTACTGACATCTTTTGTGACTGACAGGCGTCCAAAAGTTCAATGTGTTATTGTTGGTGTTATTCTGTATCATAGCTAGTAGATAATATATACAATGAATTTAATATTTCCGGTAAACATTTGATTACTATGTTCATGGTATCCCTTGCTGCTGTTCACTGTAATGATAAATTCATTCTCATTTAGGACGGCATTGATAAGGCGAAAAATTAAACTGTGGCGAAAATTTCCCATTACACAGTATATATATATGTACACAAAACATGAAAGTTTCCAGACTGATGAGGTTCCACCGTTCATTCCTAAAGATTCCTTTTGAAGCCAACAATGAGTGGGCGGGTGATGATATAGGGGTTGTCAATACATGTACAAACATAACAGAGTAAAGATAACAATGGCTGTTATTGACCCGCATTTATAAGTTACACCGTCACCAACATCTACTTCCACCTATCTGTATTGACCCATGGTGTGGGCTGAATGTGATACTTCCTACTCACAGTCCTGTGGTAGACTGCATCACATTGTACACTATAGGCCTATGTGGTAATAACATATATATGGAGTGTGTGTATTACAGGTCTTGATTACCTGTCTAATCCACGCGTGGTTACAGGTAGGCTGATCAATGATATAGCGTGGTGTTACTGTACACACCTGTATTTAGATCTCTGGGCATTCAACTGTTTTACTGTCCCGTATAAAGTTGTAGCAGGCTATGACAAGTTTGTTTCATTGTTCAGCTTTCTGCTCAGTTTTGCTACATCGGCAGTGCAAATTTTAAATTCTTGAGTGCTAACCTGTCGACAGATATGAAATTTTTTGATAATATTGATATCTGATTTTTTTTGTATTTTTGTTCACTTCTTATATTAATTAAGACAAAACAATGGCGATTCAATGTATGTGGTGAAGAAAATTTCAATGTTTTGCATGTTGCCAAATTTCTGGGAAAATGAAAGGAATTTACCACATGATTTTTGCAAAATGGTGATTTTTAGTCCCCAGCAGGAACTACAAGCAGTAACAACAAGTTTGCAATCTGTCCATCAGTCAGCGAGTCTGTCTGTCAGTCAGTCTGTGCATTACTTTGTCCCAAACATAATATCTCTTGTACTCTGTCACCTACAATTACCAGAGTGTGTGCCTGTTCTGGCATTGCTGTGCTGTGTACTGAAATCTGGTCTCATACCAAACTATTTACAGAGTTACAACCCCTTGTTCACTGTGCATTACTTTGTCCAGGGCCGATCTTATTATACTTTTGTCAACTGCAGTCACCAAATTTTGTATATGAGTATGTTTTAGGATGACAGCATGTCGCAGAATAGAATAGGGTCTCTAGCCCCACTGCGTGGATTTACATAGTTATGGCCCTTTGTTTATTTTTTTGATACCAAAGTTTGTCTGAAGATGATGAATTACAGTTTGCTCGCAATACTTTGCTTTTCTTACATTTTCAGTCAGAGTATCCATTATAACTGTATTTATATTTACAAGGCAGTGGCCTATTTTAACACCGGTCTTGTGTTTCTTTACGCAACATTTCAGTCAAATCCACAAACAACACTCTTGTGTTCCTGCTTATGGATTCGTTTCTAACACATGGTGTACAATAGCTAATCTTCCTCTTTTATCTGAAGAAAACAGATAGAAATAAAAATCCTGTTATTGTTAGCTGCTGGTATGTTGACTTACCAGCTGTAGCCTCGCTTTTGACAAGCTAATGAAGACGGACATATTTCCTGGCTGCAGAGGAATCTTGAGATCAACTGATTGTATGTGAAATCTGCTATAGGAAAACAGAAAGTATTTTAAGATAATATTTTTGCACTCCATACTGGCTATACATACAACTGAGATTTATTTTTTCTTAAGCTGTTTCATTTCATAAATTATAGACCTTAATATTACATACTGTTGAATCTCGCTGTTGATATAAAATCTTGAAACATTCTCTACAGGACTTTCATACCAGATGAAATAGTCTAAGAAGAGATTGGAATTTTTCAACATTGGGACAAACAGTAGGGGATATGAGCTTGTAAAGCTACATTTAAAGACACTAGAAATATGCCTAACCAGGAGACCCACACTATTCCAGTGATATGTCAGGTCTCTTGGACACCTGGCTAGGAAATTGTACTTTTAATGTATTGTTTCAACCTTCGGGGGGAAAAAACAAGGTCACAGTTACTATAAATAGATTTTTTAAAATTCACTCTACAAAGTATTTCTTTTCTGATTGTCATGAAACATTTTGTATGTATTCACAAACAACTATGTGTTTGACCCATTCCCCCCCCCCCCCCCCCCCC
>NW_018485190.1:0-4431 GCF_002113885.1 Mizuhopecten yessoensis
TATATTTATATATACCATATATTTTTTCCATATCATTTTATTTGGGGGTGGAGAGGTGGGAGAATGTTTCTAAGTTTCGAAAAATTTGCAGCAAATTTAAAAAGAATAATGTCAGATTTTCCTTACAAAAACAAGTAAACAGCTGATGAGTTGAAAGTCTGACACTGTAACCTACATAATGGTCCACTATTTATGCACTGTAACATATGTTAGGTATAGGAACAACGGGCAACATTCTTTGCAATGATACATGTAGTTGGCCGACAAATCCCTCTGTGTAGTCTTGGTACAAACACTCTGGAAATTAGCTCCAATTTTTATGGGTTTTTTTTCTATATTATATTAAAAAACTTTTCCAAGAAATGTTGGTATTCAGAACAACACAAATGGTTTTTGTTTAGCCGTAGAAGTATGTAGAGCTGTAAAATAGAGTATGAAGAGATCTACCTACTGGGATATACAAACTGCACACCTTTAGTGAGTTATCTACAAATCCACATGTATCCTTTCCCTTTCTTGATTTTAAATATAGAAGCAATTTAATTTATTTCCATCATTAATTGTAGGATGTTTCCATAAATGAGAAATTTTCATTTAAAAATATTAGCTAGCAAATTTGGGAAGGAATTTGATAGGATTTGCAAAATGTTTGACCCAGAAAGATTGTGCAGCTTTGCAGTAGATGGTTACAGAGAAAGTCTAGTGTATGACGGTCTAGCCCTGTCTGAGGTGCTGGCTCACCCTCTGCTGCTGGGCCTTTTGTATGGTAGCGATTTGCTGTGCCACCACAGACAACACTTCAATATCTATACGGTTGAACTCGTCAAAACACGCCCATGCTCCCGCACTGAAAATCAATATTTAACCAACGCCCACATGAAATAGAGTTGATAATGATTAAATTGCAAATTCTTCCTTTCTTTATTTAAATGATTATATAAATTATTGATAACAATTTCATGTCAGAAAAATATCATAATTTCATGCAAGAAAAAATTTGTATTACAGACCCCAGGTGAAGATCCTCCAATTCTACCTTATTTTATTATTATCGGTACTTATAATCATAAAACATTTTATTTTACCAGCATGTACACAAGAAATCGCTGATTTCAAGCACTCTTTGAATGGGCCAGGGGACAAATTTTCATTACTTATCAATCAAAACTGGTCGGGATTCCAGTGTCGATTCCTGTACTTTAATTTTCATAAAACTAATATATCTTGATTATATCAGAAAATGGTTTATTTACTACAATGATACACAGATGATAGAGCGACTTAAGTGATTATCGCAAAATGACACTGTAAATACTTATTTGTTCAGGCAAATTGATTAAATGCACAAAAACCACACAACACTGTTAATTCACTCAAAGTATAAGATTACAGCAACAACATAAACACTTGGAGGATGTTTAACATATCTAAAATGTAAATAACATATCTTATCATTTATCAAAAAAGCAGTGATCAACATAAATATCAACAGTAAATCAAGATTCAAAATTCTCACATTGTTAATCTTTTACGTGGTTATTTAGGTGATTTTTTAATGAACAGCGATTTCAACTGGCGAAATGAACAATATGAAATGAACATTCATTTGATGTTTGAATGCCATTTTTGTGAAAAGTTTGAATTGATTAGCTAAATTAACAGAATGAAATCCACATCAATTTCAGGAATCTGTTTTACAGGTGTGTACAACAGCTAATTTGAATCTTGATTTCAATGCATGGTAAAATATATACATAACACATTAAAATTTCTATTAAACAAATAACCCATACATAAACATAGAAAGTTCAACTATCTATAACCATAGAGATTAACAGAAATTCTTATAAATGTTCAGAATTAACAATAATATAAAACATTAATTTAAATATCTGTGTAATATTTTCTTTTATAATCAGAGAATTGATGTTCCATTAACAACAATTAATAGGAAAAAACAATCTGATGTTTTTATCATTTACATATATGTATATCCTGTTAAGAGTAGAAAACTTATCATTTGGTCTCAAGCACATTATGAATATGGATGAGTACCTCGCCAGTCCTTTGAAGAACTTGCCCATAGCCATGAAATCCAGCTGGTCAGAACAGTTGAACACCACACACTGTACAGCCATTGCCTTGGCCAGATCCTGTTAGAGAGAACAAATAACATTACCTATGTGGTCTCACCCCTACGTAAGTATATGTGACCCTAAATGATTTAAATATGCAACATCCCCCATGGAATTAATTAACATACATAGTTTTTTGGGGGAAGAGAGAGCAAAATGAAATTAGGGAGGTTTTTTTATTACAGGTACCCACCCTGAACCCAGGACATTTGCTGAAGTGGGGATGGGGCTTATTTGCAAGCGAGGTCTTATTTGCAGTCAAATACGGCATCAGCTTAAAGCTTGCAAAAAATCCTTTCGATAATTGGTATGTCATTTGTAAGCTACTTATAAACCAAGAGAGCTTATTACATTATTTTGACTAAAACTAATTTTTCCACATAATCACTTTTATTTTTTAAGAACTGGCAGACAAATAAAAGATGTCTAGAAACAATGTTCAACAGATTACTGCAGTGTAACTATAAAGAATATCAACCTTTGTTGTCTCAGTCTTTCCTGTTCCTGCGGGCCCGGCAGGAGCTCCTCCGAATTTGAGATGGAGAGCTCCAGTCAGGGTGAGATAACACCTGTTTACAAAGTTTTAAACAATATATATATCACATAAATCACACAATCCACATTGTAATGTAATCAATGGAAGCCATTTTATTGTATTCTTTAAGTAAAGACAGAAAGTCTCTGCAATCGGACAATTTTTAAATTGCTGTATGAAATTATTTAATCATAATTCAGTGGCTACTACATAGGTAATCACTAAGAAAAATATCCTCGACGCAGATTTTTTTTTTGAAGAATTTTGAAGTTATTTACAATGTTTAAAATATCTACTAAATAGATGGATTTGTGTATCTGTGTACTGATGATGGCTATAATACCTATCAGTTAACGGTGTAATGACCAGTCTGAAGGTGTTTCCTAGGTATTCGTAACCGTAGGGAAACTGGGCGTTAACAGCACGTATGTACAGGTTTTCATCCTCCAGCCAGTAGTATCTGAGGGAAATAATGATAACCGTAAAAAAACTCATGTCAAGATAATTTGTTTTCCAAAAATATTTCCAATATAACAAATGTTATAGATTAATGCAAAAGAAATCTTTAATAGAAGAGGAAATTAATCTGTTTATTTTTTTTAACTATCCAATTTTTTTATTTACATGCTAGGCAAAGTCATTTACTCACATTTTTTTTAATTTGATTCAATAAATTCATTAATTTTGCATCAAATGACTGACAACGATTCTCAAAACTAGACAGGAAATGACTCATTATACGAAAAATGTAGCTAACACACTGTAAACAAATCCCTTGACTTACCATGAGTAATATAACAAGTATATAATGTTAAAATAAAGTATAAAACTCACCTGATTTGACTGATCCACTCAAAGGCGTTGGCATTGCTCACCTCCTCCTCGACAATTCTGTGGACAACGTCACGGGCATGCACCTCTATGACGATGAGGGCAGACAGGGTCAGTCGTCCGATCTTGGACAGGTCAGTCCTCACCAGGAGTCTCAGGTCATCCAGCTGTTTCAACATAATTTCATATATCTCCTTGACCTTGTTCTGTTCCAGAGCTTCAGTGACCTCCTGTGTCCAGTAGGTCTGACAGCAGGCAATGACCACTTGACCAGGCCAGTCGAGTACCCATTCTGTTCTTGGTTTCTGTAAAAGGCAAAATATAATGTTCACATCTGGAGTTTTTCAACTTCTTTGAAAACCTTTTTATAATTTGGAAACAAGAAGAATTTCATTCTTTGTTATGACTGGTCTGAAAACTTGTATTTGTATACTTATTTTTTGTCAGCACATTTGGGATGACAAAAATCCTAAAAAATAATTTGAAAATCATTTCTCTGGAAAAAGAATAATGTGAAACCAGTCAATCAAGCTGCCAAGGGGCGAGAAAATACTTGTTCTTTTTAAACAGATGGTCCTTAGAGACAGGTTGTTATAATAGGGGTGTTCTTGATATGGTTGATATAGGCAGATGTTCTTTATAGACAGGTGATCTTTTAGGCAGTTTCACTGTAGAGTACTTACAACTTTGTAAGCTTCCAGGGCCTCCTTGATGATTAGCCGAAGACTTTCTCTCATGCAGCGCTCAATCTCCAACATCCAGTCCTCAACATTTCCTGTGGGGTACAGCGTCTCCTTGAAGTCTACACTCTCGCCCTCACCAGAGAACATCTTTGTGATCTTCAAATCATCCTCAAATCGGAGCTGTAATAGTAAACAAAACAATTCAGTCACATTGTTGTTCAGAAATGTTTGGGGCAAACCAGTTTAC
>NW_018485191.1:0-4438 GCF_002113885.1 Mizuhopecten yessoensis
GGACCTGTTGAAATTCTGTACTTCAAAAGGATATGAAACAGCATAAATGCAAACACATTATTTGTATAGATGTGTCAAAATGTTCTTGAAAGTATGTTATTTTATGTTATACAGTGCATGATAAAAGATTTTGTGTATTAAATTCTGTTTAAATTCATTCTAAGCCATATTAAAGTGTAATAGCCTGCAGTGAAAATTGTCAATTACAGTTAATCATGTGTAGATATTTTGAGACTATTGCTAACATTTCTGTTTTATTATTTCAGTTGCTGGGCAGCATTATGAGCTGGCATGCTATTATATCGACCAGTATTCTACAGAACCTAGCTCTAGACGGCCTCCTAAACCGTTATGTCATCCTGGGACTCTGTAACTCTGTTTTGAACCAGGAAACCATACAGAAATGTCACTCGGTGAGTCTCATTAATAAAAATACAGAAATATCTGCGAGTCTCATAAATTATGGAACTTATAATTTTCTGTCTTTGTAACTTTACAGAAATATTAACATTTTCATGTCATATTATCAAGATGATTCTAATTATCCCCTCGCAACGAAAGTTTCTGGGGATATAGGATTTCGCCCTTTAGATGTACATATGTATGTATGTTACACTCTTTGTCATCATTCTAGTGACTTCATTCCTCAACGGAATTGCATGAAAGTTCGTACAAGTGTTTGTACGGCAATGCCTTGAACAAGTTCGCATTTCAGGTTTCTATGTTCAAGGTCAAGGTCACTATTACTTAAAAAAAAAAGTCATCACTCTAGCGACTTCCTTTCGTCACAGAATTTCATGAAACTTCATACCTCAAAACTCTCCGACAGCTTTTTCAAAAGAAACTCGGGCTAAATTTACCGTTACACTTTTGTACATTAAATGATCAAACTAGTCGTCTAGTCTCATCCTTAAGGTGGTGCACACTGAGCATTTGATTTTTTAATTACCTATTCCATGGATGCAGAGAGGAGAAGAGGATGGGTAATAAAGAACCAGTCATGTCGTTCTGTTAAGGCTGAAGTGCAACCATGTTCAGATGGTGATTATAAACATTGATACCCCAGACCTTAACTTAGTTCCATTATACAAAGAATCAGGTTGATATGAAGACCTGCAAAATCTGAAACTTTTAGTTGACCTTAACTTGGTTCCATTACACAAAGTGTCTGATTGCAAAATCTGAAACGGATGGTTGTCCTGGTAGCATGTTGTGCTGATTAGACAAGTCCCACTTCCTGTTATAGCATCATTAAGCAATGCTGTTTTGGTCCTCTGTCTCCAGGTTGTCTCTACATTCCCCAAGGAGTGGTTTGCTGGTCTGGACGAGGAGAAGACTCTACCCCAGCTGGAGAATCTCTGTAAATACATGGTATCTGCTGCTAAAACCATTGAGAAGGACCTAGCTGCAGCTAAAGATATGGACAAGAAAGACCACAGGTACATCTGGTTATAAACTGTTACATTTTAAAAGTAATGGTTTACGTAACTTTTATTTTTTAACAGGGACATGTTTTATTTATCAGGTAATTTTTAGAGTTATTTTGATTAATGTGACAAATTCAATATCACCTTTCTGTTTAACATTACACAGACCTAGCAATCTTTTTTCAGCATTGCTTAAATTATTACTTTTCTATTTCAACTCTCCTCAGAATCAAACATGTGGAAGGATTTAATGGATTTCATATCCTTTAAAATCAGTAATATTTTGAAAATGAAGAAATTCTAGGAAATATTATGTTTTATACTATAAAGCATTTTTTTTTTTTTACAGAGACATGATTAAACAGATCAGCAAGATTCTGGTGAACGTTCACGCCCTAAATCACGCCCTCAGCCTTCAAGCATAACAGGGACACATAATTGCAGAAGGAACACCACTGGAACTGTCTCCAGGCCGGAATTTGTGTTCGCTGAACTGTAATGTGCTCATATAGGGACATCTGATAATACAGATGACCAAGTACTGAATTACATTAAACATTGCTGCAAGATTTGTAATTCAGAAGTGCTTCAAAATATGACAAATTTATAGTGATTTTTCCTGGTCTTTTGTGTTGTGTAGAATAAATTAAAATGATACAGTATCCTGTAAAGAATATTCTCAATACTGCAAAGTAACATGCAGGAACATATATGAAAAGAAGTATGCTTTCTACTCCAAAACAGATGTCTAATGAAGAACATTCACTACATACACCTTAAAGTGACATATTTGTGTGTTCTCATGAATATGCTGTCTCCATGCCAAAGTGATGTGCCATTGTGAATCTCAGAAAGAATGCTCTCTATACCCCAAATTGACAAGTTAAGAGTAACCTTGTCTAGGATGTTCTCTAGCCCAACATGCCGGAGTGTATCTCATGAAGGAAATTCACCTGCACCCATGAGTGTCGCGATGGAGCATTCTCATAATTCAAGCTCTATATACCCCAGTGATATGTTAAACCATACCTCATGAAGGAGACTTTCTACACCTCAAAGTGATGTGCTGGAATGCATCTTTTGTACAGACACTCCCTACACTCCAAAATGGTGTTCTTGAGTGTAGCTTGTGAGAGTTGCTCTCTATATCTTCATCCCTTCGTGACATGCCGCAGCATTCTCACAACGGACAAATTACAATCAAATGTGAGGAGCTAGAGTGTATCTGATGAAAGATGCTCACTTCACTTTTAAGTAAAATGCTTCAGTCTATCTCGTGAAGAACACTCTCTACTCTCAAAAGTGACATTAAAGAATATATCTCATGAAGGACCCTCTTTCACTCTCTATAGTGTATCTTGTGAAAGAGGCTCCTCACCTCAAAGGGACATGCTAAAGTGTATCTCATGAAGAACACTCTACTCGCCAAAGCGATAAGCTAGAGTATCTCATAAAGGACAATCTCTACACTTGAAAATATCATGCTAAGTTGTATCTCATAAAAGATTCTCTACATCCTAAAGTGAGGGACTCAAGGATATGTCATAAAGGAACCGCCTGACACACAGTGATGTGCTAGGGTGAAAAGGAAGCTTTCCATACTCCAAACTGACAATTACATATCTCATGAAGTACAATCTACACCCCAGAGTGGCAAGCTGGAATGCATCTGATGAACAATCTCTACAAACCCCAAAGTGATGAACTAGAGTGCATTATGTGAAGAATTCTCTCACCATCCTAAAGTGAATATCTGGTGAAGGATGTTCTCTACACCCCAAAGTGACTTGATAGAGTATGTCATTAAGGACATTCTCTACAAATACACCCACAAGACAGTCACAAATTTTCATATTCATCGATCCATCTGGATAACTATTCCATTGCACCTCTAGGTGATAATCATTAAGTGTGCACAGTGCACTACATTATTAAGCTTTTGTTTGAATCTTGATAACCATTTCATTGGAACGGGATGTGTAAAAGGACCCCAGAAATCATTGATTCTAGCCAGATGTATTGCAAATTCTTGTTATTGAATAAATAAATCATCATGTAAGCAAATTCCGCTGTACAGTAATTACATTAATATTGAAATACTTTGCATGTATAAATCATGTTGGTATGTTCTAGATACATTCTGGAACTATTAAAGAAAAAAACATACATTTTCGTTGTGTCTTTGTTATACTAATGATGTCTGTAAAAAGGTTTACCAATTCACTTTCAATGACTTGCTGTTTACTGTGAAATGTTACAAAGTTTTACTTTTGGCTTTTGTAGCGAGATTGAATTTAGTATGTCTGCAAATATTAGAAGAAATATAATGTAAAGAGCAAAACTAACACTCGAAAAAAATTGGATTTAATTGGCAAAGTGTAAATATTTTGGTAAAATTTTGGTTGCAGTACTTTGACGTCCGTGATATGTTAAATCTTTTACCACCTTGATTCTAGTCATTCAGATGAAGTTCTTTAAATATTTGACACCTGTAACCTTTTGGTAATATAGGCCAAGGTCATATGTTTGCAAAATTTATTTCACTCCATGCTAACACAAGTTTCTGGCCAAATATCACGACTGTAGGTTTTGGTTCCAAGAAGAAAACCTTGGAGTATTTTAGCCCTTTTACCTTGAACATAGGTCAAGATCAATTTTGTCTGCATACAGTGTAGCATTCTGTGGCAGCAAGCTACTGGCCAAAGACAACCATAGGCCTAATTTTAAAACATTTGACCTTTGTGACCTTGGAATAAAGGCCATTGTTATATCTCTTTGCAAACTTTGTAGCACTTCATTCCAGTAAGTTAGGGATGAAGTGACCTTGTACTGGTAAATATTTTTGTTCTCCGTAAGAAATAATTTGAGTGTTTTAACAAATTTGACACCATGACCTTGAATATGGGTCAAGGTCATTTCTGTTTGCAAATTTTGTAGCACACTCCACAAAAGCAAGTTACTGGCCTAAGATGTCTCTTAACATTTTGGTTCTTCTCCAGAAGTTGTTTTAA
>NW_018485192.1:0-4442 GCF_002113885.1 Mizuhopecten yessoensis
GTACATAGATATATATTAAATACAATTAGCATAGATATATACATTAATCAATACAATTTTGAGGAATTCGAAGGAGTTGCCTTATTAGGCGCGAACTACTATTCCTATGTCACCTGGCTAGTATCTCCCTATGTGTGTAATCGCCTGAAGACTGCTCAAATACATATTCAGTAACCGGTTAGGTCTATTTTCAGAGGTGGTCAATTCAAAACAGTTTTCTAAAACTTCGACGTTTCCGATTTTTCATTAGGTCTTGTGTGTACACTTTATAGTGGATTGTGTTGCAAGCTCACTGAGAATTCTAGTGAACGTTGTGTGAGCATGGGTCAAAATGTGTCAGATGATAAAATGTTTCAAGACATATTAACACAAGCCTCTGGCTTTTTAATGGAGTTATACCTACGAATTTTTTTCTTTGAGATGTGACACAATTTAGTAATGAACATTTGAGGTAATTGTTTTTCAGAAAATTCAAATGCTCGTAAAAATGTCGTCACGGGAAAGAACATTCGTGAAAATGAGTATACGCAAAATGATCGCATTTACAGCATGTGGAATAATTATTCTAACAAATGGTGGTAATACACACTAGAATGTATTGTTTATGCAAAATACATGCACGAATTTAACGTCAATGACCTGATATTTGATATCGAGGAAAAAAGTACAACTGCACAAATTATAACTGCGAATCAAAGTTCCGATTCAGGGCTTGATATTTTCGGAGTTGGATTATTCTCCCTTCTTTATAGAATATGAAGCAACGCAACTGGGTTATTCTGGCTAAGTGTGGCTCCCTTTGTTAAGACATTTATAATTCCTAGCTGGCAACATTTGTTAAATGGAGAATTGACTGACGATAGTCACAAGTTCGACTCCCGTAAATTACGAATTCTGTTTTTTTCCCCTATTTTTTGCTCGGTTTAATTTTTTGTTTTAAAATAGTCATATTTTTAACACTTAAAATATTGTAAAATACATCACAAGATGTGATATATATATATAATACTTCTGTAGAAATTTTTTTTTTAATAAAAATCTCATAATAATGACGATGGTAATAAGACATACCTATACTACTCTTGTTTTCATGATTTTCGCGCTAAATCTGCCTACTGATTTCCAATTTCCTAATCGCGTAGTTGGATTGAGGTATATGCGATTATTTAATGGTCAGTCTCAACCTAACTATAAATGGTTTATCTAAACACGTGATGTGTCAAGTGACCATTAATGGCCATATCAGTGCCGGTAATGACCGCTGGATCTGGACACCAGCAAACCGATTAGATTCGGCAATGATAAGGTTCTGGACAATAACGGCCGAGTGCCGTTATCTACGAGTGGTAAACCACGTACCGTCGGCGTTACATGCCATTAGGAACACCTTGGCAGGAACCGCTGACAGAAGCTGTGAGCATACTTATTATGTGAATAACGTTATCTTCATTTACCCTTATTAACCAATAAAATCGACCTTATTGGACAACTGCGCATATCGTTCCCCTTATCACGAGCCTGTCGTTGGTCAAGTCGACTTACACGGTTGCCGTGGCGATTCTTAATTGCTGTGTTGAACGAGCCATCACTGACAGTAGAGATCCCGCCTAAACACACCGACCAGATATTGCCGGCTGCGTTTTGCTTTGTATAGAGGAATGAAGCGATTTGTAATGTACGCACCTGGCTGTTAGAATCAAGATATTTCGTTCTGCTAGTTGTATTCATTTGATAGTTTTTCAGCAAATGTAACCGAATTAAGCACTATTTGGTTGGAATGAGTTGGCAAAAGAGTATCTAATAAGAAAAGTTAGAAAAATATAACGGACGAGGGAATTTCCATAAAGCAGCCCGAACCTCTCTTTCCCGTATACTGTATGTAAATCATAGCTTTTTGCGAGATACATATATTTTCGCTGTTGTTCGCGTTGCAACAAAAATCATCAACCCAAGATGTAAGATTCTTATATTCTAAAAATTGTATGACACATAAATTGTAGTTATTATTTAATGGATATACACGAATACAGCTTTAATATATGAAATGTCTAGCTATTGCATACATGCATATGTGTACTTCCTTTGGTAAAGTACACGATAAGATGGCGGAATCTCTGATGAAAAAAACAAGAAATATTTTATAATTGAATTTAAAAAGACAAACAACACATTTGAATTCAAATTTAATGGATATTAATTCATTTCAGATAAAAGCAAAAGAATATTGCACAAAACACAACATTGTGAAGTAATTTCATTACCGACCAACTTCAACCAACCAGAGGTTAGAATTTCGAATACCGCGCAACATATTGCGTTATGCAACGTCATCCTCTGTGCATGTGAGTGTTGTTTTTTTAAAATTTATACATGTACGATAAAACATGACAAAATGTGTCATTGGAGAAAGCAATAGTTTAAGTTTCTATTTGTAGTCTTTTATTCATTTCTCGATCTTGAAATTGTCAGTAAGTCATTGACAGATAATGACGTAAACCAGTGACGCAAACAATCAGTGACGTAAACAAAAAAATCGGTGACGTAAAAAACACAATCAGTGACGAAATCTGAACAAACAGTGTCGTATAGACACAAGCAGATAAAATGATTCAAAATATTGAAGCAGTACCTTACTCGTACAAATGTACCAGTGGATCATAATGATTCCTTTGTGATTTAATAAAAAGAATTCACATTACGAATTATCAAATTAAACCTTATGACGTCTACGGTAATTTGATGATTAAAACTAAACTGAGATGGCAAATAACAAAATCTCTATCGGCATTACAATCAAACATTAGTACATATATCTTGATTTTTTTTCTTAGATATTTTACAAATGTATACGGAAAATAATCGTTTCCTCTTCAATTTCAATCGTACTGATAATCTTATTTTACATATAATGATATGTCTCCATCTTTTCCCTAAAACCTTGTCTTAATGTGTATTTAATGCTGAATTTTTGGCGCCTCTTCGGGACATGCTCGAGTCTCGAAATCTCACCATCTTGTATATCAGCTTTTGATAACAATCCGTAAAATATAAATTTCTTAAACGCATTAGGCTTTTTCACGAGGAGTAGATTTATTTCATGCCAAATCACTGTAAACATCAAGACAAGCCGTGAAGGGAGTGTTACGCATGCGCATTCACTTACATATTTTGCATAGTTACTTGCATGTTCGTTGAGTGCGAAAAAAATATGCTCTGGACAAAGCATTTCAATCGAGTTTACAGAGTATCAGTTTTAAAACTTTCCGTTGACTGTCTGCCGTTTCTTCAGTCCGTTAGGTCTTTTACGAAATTTGCAGGGCCTTGGTCTATATCAAAGTGATATGCGCCCGGGGATAACTGTTTAAATCAATAAAACATAAATAATGAGAATTGAATTAACTTTTCTCTAGAGCTAGATATAGTTTTCTGAATATTCATTCATAAAATTAAAGAATTGCCCTAGAACACAGTTGTAATTAGGAATAGCTGGTATTTTGATAATTTCAGTTTTGACTATACTAGTATTCCCCGAATGGTAGATTTTTTTGAGGTTATACAGAAGATCGGACAGCATGATTGTTTGTTTGTTTGTTTATGTTTAACAAACAAACAAACAAACAATCATGCATGAACAATAGACAAGACAAAAAGTGATGACGTCGCATACCGCAATGTTTGTGGCAGTATTTGTAATTCTATTTTCTGCTTGGTTGAAATTGCTCGAACATTATATAACTGCACAATGTTATGCTTTGTACAAATTGGTTTCTATCAGAAATGAATGAATAATCCTTATTTAGCGAATTTATGCAAGTGCACGCGGTATTTTTTTGTAAATTTAACGAACGCTATTGCATGTGCATATCATAAGGACATACGCTGCATATATTTACATTA
This sequence comes from Mizuhopecten yessoensis, assembly GCF_002113885.1. Taxonomy (NCBI): domain Eukaryota; kingdom Metazoa; phylum Mollusca; class Bivalvia; order Pectinida; family Pectinidae; genus Mizuhopecten; species Mizuhopecten yessoensis. The sequence goes on from NW_018485192.1 coordinate 3,898, forward strand.
CCTATGTACAGCTTTCCAACCAAAAATGTAGTTACAATCCAATAAGAGCAAGAACCATTACACGTGAATGTATTCGAATCGGAAACTATTCGGGGTTTTCAGTCATTCTGTTTGAGAAAACGTGGTTCAATCATGACGTGAAGTCGAATTCAAATTATGACGGAAATTCCTTAATCGTTTTGGAAAACATTCTCCGCCTGACGGAACTGGTAACCATAGAAAACAATATTTGGTCCCCGCAAATATGGCTATTATGCCATTTAGTATAACAGCTTGTTTAATATGTTTTTGAACCGAATGAAACTAGAAGGAACGATAAAATATTATTGTCAATTCAGATTAATTGAGACAGGAGAATATATGGCCTAAACCGGACGTTTAGATATCAAAATGTCTGTATCCAGTGTTGGGGTAAACATTTTCACGGATAACACTAGACATTTAACTGTCAAACTGTCTATATACGGTGTTTGGTTAGATGATACATGGACAAAATCAGACGTCAAACTGTCTATATCCGGTGTTTGGTTAGATGATACATGGAC
>NW_018485193.1:0-4443 GCF_002113885.1 Mizuhopecten yessoensis
CTACAAACAGAACACATTACATCTCGAACACGCAGGCATACACACATAGGGATATATTAACCAGGTGGCATATGTTTAGTAGTTAGCGCCTGATAAGGCAGCTCCTGCCAATTCCTCGAAATGATATTGATTAATGTATATGCTAATTGTATAAATGGTATATCTATGAACTGTAAAGCGCTTTAGAGTGCTTTATGTTAGCTAGACAGGCGCTATATCAAATGTTGCATGTTATTATTGTTATATTATTATCTTAAGTGTGGTAGGAAAAACACAAAATTTAGTATAATTAAATGATTTATTCTTGTTTCAATATTAAAGTAAAAACTATCCCAAACGTCCATTGGACACAATGATCTTAGCTGTATTTACAACCTGGTTGTTTGTTATATCAGGTCTCATCAGGTTGTTACAATACTGCCCGGCATATATTGTGTGTAATTGTGTTTCAATTTAATAGGATTTGTAGATGAATAGAAAAGTACTTTAAACGAATTGATCAGAGTAAAAAATGTTAAAATATTCAAAAATAAATTAGCTTTTAAGATTATGTCAAGTAGTGACGTCAGCGAGATACATCAAGTAAACAGTCATTCGTTTAATAATGTTTTTCATTAAAGCGTACAAGAATGGTGATATTTTCAAAACTAAATTGATCATTTAAATTCTGTCTCCAAAGAGAGTTAAGGTGAGGCATCACATAGTAAGCGATATAACGTATGTATACAGAAGCTTGTATCATGTCATCGGATTTGACACGTAGCACTGGCTGGATTTCTATTGTAAACATTGATCAATTTGACAGAGACGAAGTCCCTTATATATACAGTTAGCTGGGGTAAAAATGACGTCGAATAGCACGCCGTTGTTGACATTGTTATTACCTCGATGTTAGACATATTTCAAGATCACTTGACACATACTTTCTAATTAATCCTGTAACTTTCTTTAAAGGATTAACTTAATTCAGCATGCATCACGACATCGATAAAGCGTTTATTTCAGCTAAGGGCTTTGGTAAATACTCACATAGAATTTTTTCAACACTTAATTATAAATAAGAGGTACACGTTGAGGTAAAGCACACACCGCTGACATTTAAATGTCACTGCTATCGTGAAAATGTAAGTGAGGCATAGATAATACAACACTCTAAATCATAATTGATTTGGCGCTGGACTTGGTAATTTTTCACCTCATAAACATCCAACCCTGCTTTTTGAAACAGACCGTCTAAACAAATCAGCTCTATATTATATCCGTCCTGACAATAGTCGGGACTTTAATATTCCCTGAGCTCATTTGTCTCATTTTTAATTTTAATATATATGACAAAATCGTCGAAACTTGTATATATTGAAAAATAACTAAGCCAATGAGAAGTTCATGTATCCATAGGCAAAGATATTTGTGAATTTGTAAAAGTTGTAGAATATGTATTTTCCCTGTTTCAACATAAGTTTAGATCCCCCACCCTAGCATGAGTCCTTAAAAGTATGATGCGGTGTTTAAATTTGGCATAATCCATTTTAAAGTTGCAGTTGCCTGTGTGTGTTACGTTCTTTGAAATTTAGCATACCGACTCGTTAAACAGTTTTAACAGTTGCTTTCTGTATTGTTCCTGAATAACACTGACATTACGAAGACTGCCCATCATATTTGATTGCAATTTGCTCTGTTCCTGATGAACAACGAGAGTTTGCACAGTGTTGCATTTGTGGTTTCCGGATTGCGGGGTATGTTGGGTTAAACTTCCACCACAATTACCGGTCATGTGTTTTCTGATTACAATATTCATCACGGTCAATATTCATAAAGGAGGTATATGAAGATCTATTAATCAAAGAAAGCAATTACCAACGTCCCAGGTGAAACGGTATTGACGTCTCTTGAAGAATAAAGTTTACTAGATACAGTTGCACAAAGAACAGGTGCGCATGATGATGAACGCAATTGCTTGATATGAATATTCCGTGTAAAGATACACATAAAACGTCATGTAGGTCTAATTATATCTAGTTATTAATTAATGTGATTTTTTTAAGGTCACGGATATAACTTCTAACGAAATTGCGAAAAGTAGCATTGCAGAGATAAAAAAAAATCTGTTTACAATTACTCTTGTCAATCACGAACAAAGAAGATGCGAACGTGCCGTGAGTAGTAAAACAAGTGTGTACAGAAACACGCTATATTGACAGCGATAATTTCACGGCCACTGGCTCTGCACAATATTATGTTACAAGAACATGACCTTTATACAGAGGCCGCCCTTACGGGGTTAACAGGATTGTATAGTCTTGCAAAAAGTGTTTATTTTTATACAGATTCAGTAAATATAAGTACGCTGTAAAACTGCAGTAGGACAAAAAAAAAAGTGTCACTATGAGAAAAAAAAGTGTTATAATAGAATCGATATCTTGAGAAGATTTGGTTTAAGATGTTGCACTTTTTTTATTTGGCGTGAAGCAAACAGTTAGATACCTAATGTCACTTAATATTAATGAAGGAATAACCAGGATTATTTGGTAGTTGTACCGGACACACTGTGTGCATTTTGCATCAATCACAAGTACTTAACTGTTTATACACAGTATACACGGTATATAGCTTAGGAATTTCAAAAAATTATTAAAACTACATTCCTTCTTGAATTGCCTGAATTGTCCTGACGCTACATACAATTTACCATCTACAGTAACTAACCATCTGCAGTTCTCGAATATGTAATGTTATGATACATCATGCTTGTGATAACGCTGCTTAGGTTCTTGAAAGCATACACCTGCGTTTTCAAAAAGTATTTCTTCTCTAGAGGCGACTTGTGTATTCCATTTTGTGGAATCGGCTTTTCATTTCTTCTGCTACATGCTACATAGAAAAGAAAAGAAAAAAACAAGCAAACAAAGTTAATCTATTTCCACTTCTACGTTTACTTTCATTTTGGCATTGTCTCCAAAGACACCTGTCTTTACATGACTCGGGCTGTAGTTTTCAGGGTTCTGTATCCTCCAATCAGCTACCTTCAAATGAAGTCGATGGTCATAGATAAACAGCTATGAATAATTACATTACTGAACTATCATGACCATGCTACGGTAACATGCTCCTCCATCTGGTTGTATTATTCTTACCACCAGAAGTGCTTACGGAAACACCGCTCAAGACCAAAGGAAAGTGCCGATTTCGCATGGGCGACAAATTGCTCGCCTCATATATATAACTTATTGGTAATAAAGGTATATTTCTTCCCCGACTGCATAGGGTATGTATTCACTGCTGTTTCTCTTAATTTGATATTAAATTTAAGTTTAATTATATATTTTATATGTTTCCAGTGGCGATTCTTTGAAGTCAAATGCAATAATACATCACGTGTTTTCATTGCTGCTCCTTATCATGTATGTCCACCGTAACAAATGCTGTAAACATATATCAGTCATGTAAAATGTCGTGTTTTTACCTGACATTTAATAGTATATGATAGGTGCCTGCTGCTGCTCTTTAGTAAGTTTTGTAAGAAAGTACTACATTCGTTAGAGGGCATATAAACGTAACGTAAGTGACGTCATAATGAAAATATTGAAAAGCCATACCCTCTGCTAGTAACATTGATTTAATAGCACACCTCGTCGACCTGCATGTGATTAAGATCTTACCGATGAGGTTGTAGGAAAAATATGTTATGTTTTATAGGCACGTACAGGTAAACAATGTTTTTTACGTATTTTTTTTACATAAAGTTATTATCTTTAAAATAGTGTATTAGCTTTGATTTTACCGCCAATCAATCATCACGACAAATTTCGTTGATAAACTAGTAGCGTAACTTACATACAACATAACGACCTGTATACACCTGCACCAATTGTACGGAAATATTGCTCATAGTAATCTGGCGTTTCACAGTTTTCAAATGATGTATTTTAAATAATGTTAATGGCATTTTGATTATATAGTAATGGTTGCGTAAAAACGGCAATGTGCTTGGTCATGTCACGACACACGATTTGTAATAATGTAACACAAAAAATGGAGGAGAAACGTGGTGTTCCGGAATGTTAGTATTGTCGATACCGGTATGAAACCCCCTATTAACGATTTATAGGTAAGTGCAAAAAGTGTTAAATGAAAATACTGGAGTCTCCTAGATAGAAATAATGTTATAACGGTGACAACCACTTTCTATAGCGGCGGTGAAATCACCCTACCTTTGTTTCGTGGCAAATTAAGCAAAAAATGAATTTGTTAGAGAAAATGCTTTGCTTAAGTTGATGGTCCAGTGACCACCAATGTGACGTGTCGGATCTGATTGAAACATTACTGAGTTATTCAGGGAACCTCTCTGATGTTTGACAATTGAAATAACTAAACAAATCATAACTAGTTTAGTACAAATATAGATGTACAATGTAGTACAAATATAGATATACTATGTAGTAC
>NW_018485194.1:0-4445 GCF_002113885.1 Mizuhopecten yessoensis
GACAGATATGTACAGGTTTTTTTACATAGAATTGTTCAACAATATCTTTTCTCATAATTTTTTTTTTTTTGACACATATTCAAAGTACTTATTCAAACAAATTAGACAGCAATCATAATTTTTTGAATTTAGTATATATAATCATTTAAAAACCAGATTCATAACATTTTTTTAAAAGAACAGACAAAAGTAATAGCAGTGAAAAATTATATACAAAGCTGTGTTAAATAGATCAACCAATTCAACACATACAATGTAACACAAATATTTCTGCTGTCATATTTAAATCTTGGTCTTAAAAACAAAAATATTTTTCATATATATTTATCAAATTTAAAATTTACACTATGTAATGTAATAAGATTTGCAATGCTAACATGCTAACATCACAAAAATTCAGCATGACGTTTGCAAAACAAAAAGGAACAATACAACTTTATCTTGAGCGCAATCAAATTGTCTTGAACATAGTCCATTTGTCTGCAAAACAATCACTTTGTTCAAATTACATTATGTTCGTCATGGAAACGTACGTTTTGTTTTGATTTTTTATTGAATCTTAAACATAGAAACTTTGGCTTGAGCACGGTAACTTTGTCGAAAACACTGATAGACTGTCTTTGAACACAGATGCATTCTTTTGACCATTCACTTGCTCTTGAACACTGTTGATTTGTCCTGAACAAAATAAGTTTTTCTGTCTTAAAGCAGTCACATTTGCTTGACCACAATTACTTTGTCCAGAACGTAGGCATTTTGTCATGATAACGTTTGTCACTTTGTTACAAACATTGTCTTTGGCACGGTTACTTTGTCTTTTACACTCTTTGTCCTGATCAAAGACACTTTGTCCTAAACACAGATGTCTTTCTTGAACCCGGTAACTTTGAATTGAGCACTGTCATTTTGTCGTGAATACGGTTATTCTGTCCTGAACACATTTTCGTCACTTCGTTTGAAAACGTCAATTTGTCTTGAGACTTGCCTTGAACTTTTTGTCGGTCTGGACTACAGAAATTGTCTTGATCATAATCGGTCTCTTCGTCTGAAACGTTCAATTTTCATGAGCACTATCATGAGCACATTATCTTTGTCCGACTAGACCATACGCATTTTCTTGAACATGGTCGTCACTTCGTTTGAAAACGTCAATTTGTCTTGAGCAACATACATGTATGTTTGGAACACACATAGTCTTTGCTTAGAACACCGTCAATCTGTTTTCAGCACCGTCATTATGTCTGGAACAAAGACGTTTGTCTTAAATATGATTACTTTCCCTTGAACAATGCCATGTACATGTAAACAGGTATTAAACTTCGAGACCATTCTACTCCTATTGTGTAGCTTTATTCAATTAAAAAATATTAATCGTCAAAAATCAACACATCCACCAGACTTCATCTATTTTCCTAAGTCAATACCAATAAAACATAACAAAAATGGAATGAGGTTCTATGTTCCGGGGGAAAAAAATACCGGCTTTTTTTTTCGTGAACCGAAGTATCCATATTTCCAGTGCAAATTAATGACCAGCCGTAATGATTGTGAACATTACAAAAAAGTTATGACGTCACTACAGTGTACAGACAACCAATCAACTCTAGCGACACAACTTTGTTCGATTTTACATCCACATGTTTGACCATCATTATCATTGAAACTAAATATTAACAAACATTGAATCTGATACGTTCTCGATGAGAACACATATCTTTAGGATTAATACAATGGCATGGTGTTTTTCGGTCGACTAAAATGATAACGCCTTTGTGAAGTACAAGGTGTTTACTCGTCTTTTTCGAAATGTTCTTTCTCTCCCGATTCGACCGGGTTTTAGATATCCATATCACATGCTAAGGAGAAATGTAAAAATTTGGACGGCTGTACACAACAATATGAAAAAAACCTTGGTGTGCTTATCAAGACTGATAGTCTCATAGATGCAATTCACATTTCTTTATCGACCTTTCTTAAGTCTGTTTTTCTATGGCGCTGTACTAGGCAAAGTCGAGTTAAGCAAGGACACGGTCGTATCTATAACAGAGATTGCTGCTGTGCCAGGACACGTCGACGCTTTGGTTGAATTTAAGAATATCTCCGGGAAAGTGTCCAGCTTGAATATAGCCGTGCCCCATGTGTTGATGGCGAGCGTCAACACTCCTACTGCTAAAATGTTCAGAACGATGCCCGTCAATGCCTATAACAGATAATGATCTCTATATTACAACATTGTATTTACATATTGATCTGGTTAAAATAAACCAATTTTCTGATGTATTTTATGTATGTTTATTGGCAAATGAACACATCTGATTCTAAAATAAACATTCGTTTGTTACAACATTGTTTGAAACCACTGTATTTGTCTTGAATGTAGTAATTGTGAGCAATGTTAACAAAGGAATATCGTAAACATGGAATAGGTATTATGCATATTGTGTCAATATTAACGTTGTCAACAGTAGCATTGTTAGCTTGAAATCTGTAAACAGTATTACTGTAAATATGAACATTATTAGCAAAATACTAACATTGACAGAGTAAACATTGGTATGTTAACGTGAGAATAAGCAAATACTGTAAACATGTAGAAACATTAGTAGCAATAACTTGAAAGTAGCTGATCGAACAATAATATGATCTGATTTATATTGTACGCAATACGTTTATTTCTGATCGTTAACTTCGAAACTCATATTTTCTGATTTTATTTCGGGAGGATTTGCAATTCACCAAGATACGTAAACTACTTTTGAAAAATATATATTTTGTTATAATCACTCAATTCAATAATTACTGCATTCAAACAACTTTAAGAATCAAATGCTTCTAGGTTTATTCTTTTTTTTCATCATCCGGGATTTACTCATTATATTTCCCTATATAGTTATTTCCCCTTACCATATCCGGTATTCTCACGGTTCCTGTTGAGAACACAATAGCGTTTGGAGGCGTTGCGACCGGAAGCATGAATGCAAAGGAACATGCAATACAGGCCGACATCATCAAATACAGAGGGTGTATCCCCACAGTTATTGCCTGAAATAGGAAAACATGACCTAAGAATCAATATTTTATTGCGAAAAATAAAAGTAAACAACGTATATTTTATGTTTACTTTGTTTCTGTAACTTCGTTACCAATGTGTTAGAGGAAAAACATAAAAATCGTTTCATTTTTTTGACTACGTCATAAAAGATATGTTGTTTAAGCATTTCGTTTTGTTTTGTTTTATAATTGCTCGTTCGTTTGTTAACTTACTCGATTACTTATGTGGAGAAATCTTTACTAACGTATACATATTTTAAAACGCTTCTTTCCTGGATCGTCTGCTAGATAGCTGAACAACTCGGTAGTGGAGCGGACTGACGCAAAACCACTCAAACTAACAAAGAAACCTTCCATGGACTTCACGTCATATACTTTAAAACTTTTAAATTCCAGTTCATTTATTTGGTGTTTTTTTCCAAATCATGACCTGATAACTATATAACGTCACTAGCAAATTAAATACCGCTCGGCAGATTGCGTAAGTTGCAACTGATTTTCTGTTTAATCAAACGGAGTTGGATGGTTTTCGTATAAATTTGTAACTTACGTAAACAGGCTTGGCCAACTTTATTACGAATGATGCCTTAGTTGCATGCTTTGTCAAATGTATCATACTGACCTGCTTTTGTATATCATTTTATTATCTGTCTTTGCTGAATCAAGATAAGTTACGAAGCGTTGAGACGCAAAGTGAAGTTAACTTCAGAACCAATCCTTAATTTGCAATACAAGTATCGTCTGAATTTCATGTATCCATATTTTTGTAATGTACACATTTTCAATGAATTATTAGAATTATTTTGCCGGTAAATTAAAATGGCATTCATATCAGCTATGAATATAAAGCACACGTTTTGACGTCTAATGGTGCTACATCTATCAATAAAATAAGAAAATGCAGACATGCACTGAATGTGTTGCCCATGTATATTTCTCTGGGACCGAGCCGAACCAAATAAGATTTTTGAAACTAAATATTCTGTCTTACATACTAAATACCATGTGAATATTTTTACATACCAGTTCAAACATGATGGGCATGAGGAGGGAGGCAGTAGCCGTGTTACTGGTGATCTCGGTAGCGCCTGCTACAATAAAACATAAAACCATATTCATCACCCAGGGATCCAGGCCCTTCAGCACCCTCAGCTCACATCCCACCAATCGGGATAGACCGGAAGTCTGGTAAATATAAAGATATATACATATATAGTGGTCACGTGATAAAAGATGTTTTTTTGATACATGTATATTTCAGAAATATCTACCGATTTTTTTTGCGGGGTTTCTCGCTTCAGCTATGGTCATCTGACGACAATGACAGAGCCACTAAAGGGACAACGGAGCCACTAAAGGACCAACGGAGCCACTAAAGGGACAACGAAGCCACT
>NW_018485195.1:0-4449 GCF_002113885.1 Mizuhopecten yessoensis
GGTGTTACAGCTAAATGGACACTTTAAATGCAATCTGAAAACATTTCAGACATGATGTATCATTAATTGAAAATAAAAATTGAAATTTTCATGACCAGACTAGATGTTGTATTGTACAGTAGCATCAATTGTGATATCTCTCAATTCATTTGCTTATCAATGTCCTACACTTCTTATTTCTTACCAATTCCTTTTCATCGATCCTCTCCCTTGATATATCACCAAACCCCATTATATTGCCAGTTTTTTAATGCTATAAAACTAGTGACAGTATAAGGAGGGCATGATCATTTTACTGCCTCCAAGGACTACGAGGATGTGCAGTCAGCCGGTACACAAACCACTACTTTCCACACTTTAATCACAAGTAATGAAGTCCCATTACAACCAAACACCCAGAGGACCCTCCGTATGTCCCTAACTGTGGATAAAAGGTAATCGGACCCAAAGGGGAGGCTATTTCTGTCCAAGTCATCGTTTCAGACTTTTAGAATATTAATGAGGCTATAGGGGATGGGACTATATTACAGTAGGATCATTTACTCCCACACTTCCCGTCAGTACATGTATTTACTCATGTAAATATAATGATAACTCCATGCTTTCCATAAGGGGATTTTTTTAACCTTTATTACTTAGTCTGTTATCGACTTAAACACAAACTTAATTGGCCAGACATACGCCAGTGACGTAACACTATTTCATGGTGGGGCACAACATTGCACTTTGTCATTTAATATACATAATGAAGGAACATTACTGCATTGTAGAACTTAATTGTGAGACCATTAAACGAATGGACAGATTTCTACTTGTGTTAGACAACATCGAAATTTTATCCAAAACCAAGCGTTATATCAATAGTCAACGTCTTTTTCAAACAAGTATATATACATGCTCAAATAATTACACAGTAGGTAAAACAAGCATTGACGAGACCATGACGTCAAAACCAGGTCACATGACATATGAGGATTCCATTGTTACGTTCTGTGTAAAATTGTATGTCGTCTGGAATGCTGCACTTACAAATAATATTTGTTGGGAGAATAAAATGCTTAAGTGAATAAACGTTAATTTTGAAAAGCTAGCTTTAATAACAAATTGCAATATTTATTGTGAATTTAAAAGGTACGTACTATAGTTTCTGTAGTTTCATTCACACAGTTTGCTGCAAATGTTATCAACAAACATTTCAGACAATACTGGTACATTATATACAAGAAAAGACTTTGACCTTGAGGTGGAGGTCACAGTAACCTAAATCCCATACACTGGACAACCTCTGTGGACGATTCAGACGTCATCAAGATTTCCCCATAGGTTTATAATTTATAGCCCAGACATTTCTTTCTAAATTGCACCTGTTTTATCTTTGACATACAGGTGAAGGTCACAGTGACCTAATTTCATTGCATTATGAATGCAGGTATACATAAAGTTTTGTCAAAGCTCCAACACGATTTGATGCAGGTATACTTCAGGTTTTTATCACAATTCTTTTAAGATATTATTAGAAGACCATGCGCTAATTAAATAAGTCCCCCTTTATTTGAAAAGAAGACCTCCACGTGACAATATGGTTCTCCACTGATAGACAATAGAGCAAACCTACGACAGGTGTATAAACAGATGTAAGTACAGGTATGTATTACTCACAGAGAGCTGGAGCGCGACAGCACCACAGGGTTGTTTTTCCTCCGTAAGATCGGGGATGGATCAGGGCTAGGACGTGTGTACTCTTTCCGTCGGAACACTGGTGACGGTCCTGGGTCAGATCTCCTGTGATGGAACATATAGTCTTGGCATTAGATTGATAGAACCCTTCAATCCCCTTGTAGGTGAAATAGGGAGATCTATTAAGGTATTAATATTTTTAGATTTAATATTCATAAGTTGTCCAACATCAGGTGTTTTTTTGGCAACTGAGGAATCTAGGAATCTTTCCCTTATAGCCGAGATGTCCCCCATCTCACCCCATGTGGGTGAAGGATTCTTTTTCTCTTACCGTTCTATATAAGTAATACAATGTTTTTGACTGGAGAATCCCCTCGTTTCAACCTAAGGTCAAAAGGAAATCTCACACCAGGAAAGTGTGCAGGATACAAATGTCCAGGGTAAGAGGAATTAACGGTCACACTTTTACAATCTCCTAAAGTGGACAAATATTCTAATCTTAAAACATTTCTAGCACTAAGTATGACATAAAGAAGTCTGACGGTAGATATAATGGTCTCGTGTCTCTTGTGGACAGTTTAACGTCAGTTGTAAAGGTCCTTTCACAATCATCTCTAATGCAATAATAAGTCTATTATTAGACATAACAGTCCTAGTCGGGATGAACATTAAACGTTATGTTCATACTTAAGTAACCCTTGGATCAGAGGATGCTCAATCATCATCAGAATTTTGCACTAGATAACTTTTCAGTAAGAGATTACCGTGGTATATTGGAGGAGGCCACTTTGATAGGCAACTGTCTGGGAGGAGGCATCAGAGTGTGACTCTCTGTCCCATTGAAGACCTCAGGCAGCGGTTTCCCTGACTGGTCTGCATGCTCCTCTTCTGGGGTCTCAGGTAGGGTGCGGAGGGGAGGCTTCATGTCAAACATCGGGCCGTCTGCGTACAACAGTTCGTCCGGTGTGGCTGTCCGCCTGCGAGCCTATAATGATCAAAACTGTTTGACACATCCACTATTTTCTGTTGGAATCTTGTTTATCCAGATTTCAGAAATCCTTGTTCTCTGGGTACAAATATCTAGAAAGTTATTTCCTTTAAGTTAAATATTGGTTAATTCCATATTTTGAGAAATATGTTTTGAATAGTCTAGAATAACAAGGTTTCAGTGTACACGTAGTGTAGACTACCTAATGTCCCTTTAAAATTAGTTCAGGAACAGGAGCGTTATTTAATACAGAGATGAAAAATACATAAGATAGAACACACTTGTGTCAATATAAGATCTATTATGTTAATAACATATAAAACATTAGTTCATTTATTAGAGCCGTTCCTTATATTGAGACACTCAACTTTTCCTTAAATCCCTTGTTTAATAGGAAGGCTTTATATTTTCTGCTTAGATATATTAATTTGAACATCCAAAATATATCATCTGTTACAGAACAACAGAATCATGGGAAACAGTGCAAAACACTCAATTTCTACCCAAAAAACAACACGATGAATTCATCCTGATATAAATTTTGCATTAAATTACGAAAAAAAATAAGATATGAATAGAAATTATTAATCATATCCTAATCTCAAGATTTTTTTTTATAATTTTAAGTACTTTTTAGGTGTTATACAGTATATTATTCAATACTGGTATATTAATTCATTAAAAAAGCTTGAAATTGAAATTGGAAATAATTGTTAATTATTCTTAGCAAATGTGGATAGATGAAGTAAATGATATAAAAGCATTTAATAAAACACTTAAGTGCTGTAAATATAGAATCGAATATTTTACAAATGTTCTACATAAAAGTACATACATAAATATTCCATAACTACGTATACTATACTGCAGAATTCATCAGCGCATGGGGTTTAAAAATATATATATTTATCTTTTTCATTTTCTTCTGATCAGAGAAGTTGGTACAGAGAAAAGATAGTTTTCTTTGTTATTTAGGATATGGAATAAACCAGAAATTGTGAAAATTGACTATGATTTATATCCAATTTCACGAGTTGAATCTCAAATATAATCTGAAACTGAATTAAGCTTGTAAGACTGGTTATACTTGAAAATATGACTTAGCATCCGGCAATCCATACTCATACATGTTTGGACAATCGAAAGTAACAAACCTCACCATCGAAAATGGTACTTGCATACAAAATTTAGCTTTTTAGGTTACAAGTGAATGAGAATGTGACAGATGCTAAACAAAGGGCCACAGGGTGAACATGAAATCTGTTTACAGTATGTGACACTCAACCACACCATGTGGTATTCGCATACAAAATTTGGCAATTGTACGAGACAGAGTATATAACATATACTTCAGAAAAAGTAATGAATGGTGAACAAAGGGCAATAACTCTGTACTAGCGAGGATATTTTGATCTAATTTCATTTCATGATACGCCTTCATCCTAGCTGTATTTGTGTACAGAGTTTGGCATTTGTAAGTGATAAAGGTTCATTAACATTAAGAGATACTCCCAGACAAAGTGCCACACTGACAGACAGACTGATTGAGAGACGAAGGGATAACCGGAGTATAGTAGTACGAGTGGGGGACTGATAAACTCGATCTCTTAGATATAAATCACAATCAATCATCACTCATCAGCCTACCTTTATATATAACAAGGACATCATATACATACAATTACAGTTAAATATTGGTTTATCATAAATATGAAATATACATGCAAGTACAGGTCTATATATAAATATACAAAGGTCATACATAAATGCATTTATATAAATAT
>NW_018485196.1:0-4449 GCF_002113885.1 Mizuhopecten yessoensis
TTTTTCCTGTGATTTAGCATTCGAATATGCATTAAAACCAAGCTTTATCCTCGTTTTCCCCGTTTGAATACCACTGGGAAATTTGGATACCCCCTCCCCAGGATTGGTCGTTAATATTAATTTCATCATATTTATAATTAAATATCAGTCAACGACCCCGTTGATTATTTTGGTAATGCTTCTAAATTATTTCAATATCTAAATGGAATTAGTTTCTGGTCATTGCTGTAACACCACGTTTACTTCATCCGTTGAACATTAAAGACAGTGCACTTTTGTCTACTAAAGCCGCTTTCCACGATTTTTACTTTTTACTGAGCAACAGGGATGGCCTACTACTAAGCTGTACGATAAGCGGGACGATCGTGAACTTTCCCTTTCCTGATAGTAACATTCCTGCTTCCAGATCTTGCTCCGAATTGCATGATTTCCTTGATAGATGTCGACTGCTGACGAACAAACTTAAGACAGGATTTTTTACCCAAAGGTGCGAGATGATGATGACTATTGTATGGTCACCATCATGAGCTCATTGGGAATATGCTATTTCTTTGGGTGATATGAAGGTCGATGTTTTTTATCATCGGTGTGCCTTGTTGTTTTGTTGTCACTACCATTTTCTTCGCTTTGATGACGTGATGTTACATTGATTTGGCCTAGAGTTACATGGCGGGTGCTCCCGATGAAGCAGAGGAGGCTTACACCTGGTGTAATTTTAATGTTTCTTTTGTTCATATTTTACCCTAGATTTCGATTTTGAATTCGAAATATTGTTGTAATGTCACTTCGAAATGTTCTTGTTGTGTCTTTTTTCTAAAACCCTGGTATTATTGAATACCCCTTGCCAATTAAATCTCTGATAACAGATTATGTCACATTGGTGGATACTTCTGTTACGAGATGCCCTGTCAATCCCTGTGATCATTAATGACAGGTGCCGGTTATACATAACCGTGTAACGGTAACATGCGTGAGGCTTAACATTAGTATCATGTGCATCCAATTAAAAAGTCGTTCTTTGTGATCGCATCTGCAGAATCCATGGACAGAATTTCATTATCTTCATAGCCTGGGGATTTGCGCTGGCTATGTGTTCTATGTTCTATTGCAACATATTGTGTGCCTTCAGTCCACGTTCACCTGATAAAATCAAAAATAAATAAAGAGTCGTTTCACATCAAATATTGTTTTACTCATACAATACGTAAAGAAACAGTTAATTGAAAATACGATGGTACTTTTAACAGACAGATATTCAGTATTTCCAGTTTAGTATTAATTGCATAGAATTGCTCCAACAGACCCCATGTATCATACATTGGTCATCTCTCTGTCAAACCAAACCCGGGTTCGGAACCCGACAGACCACCTGCATCATACAAAGGACTGATTTCTCAAAGCCTCACTTTGAGAGACCACAGCTTGCACGTGGTACCCTACTGACCCCATGTTCCAGACATAGCACTTGTCGTCTCTCTGACTGACCACAGCCGAAACATGGTTGACAAAAATGTCTGTTATCTCAAAAGGATTGATAAAGATATTTTTTTAGTTTTTTAAATAATATTCTAATCATAATTATCGTGGCGGGATAGATTGGGAAAATCGGATAACTTCTTTCTTGCACAATAATCTAATGCACTGGATATAAAAAAAATATTCGAAAGACATTGACCAGCAGTTAAGAGAATTTACAGACATTTTTTTTATATTTCGATTTCATTCAATGTAGAGTTTCACGAACGTTCTTTAGTTTAGAACCCAAATAACGCTTTCCAGTTGAAAAAATAATGTTTCGGTATTATTTTTAATTTGAGGAACGTTGGTAACACGGATTATGTGATATCACGTGTAGGATAGTGTATAGATGAGTGTATTCTGATGTTTTTACCGTGTAAAATGATTCCGTACTACATTAAAGGAGTAAATGGCTGTTTAAGGTAATCATCTACATTAATGTATATAGTGTCGTCAACTGAAATTAGTTTTAATTTGCTTACAACAAGATTTGTAGTATAAATCATTATCTATCATAAAATATTTTTTAAAAAGGAGAGGGACCTAGAACTGAGCCCTGAGGAACGCCTGCATTAACGATTTGGTATGGAGAATAAAACTTCATACACGCTCCCTAGTGTCTACTCAAAATGAAATTGTAAAACCAAGATAGAACTCCGTCTGAATGACGTTGTTATGGAGTTTTTGAATGAGGTCGATATTCCAAACTCTATCAAAGCGTTAACAATGTCGCAAAACACAAACCTAATAGTTTTACCGTTGTCAAACTCACTATATATTTTATGACAAATAGATAGTAAGTGTTTGTCTGTAGCAAACACTAAGCGGTTTTGGATGAATTTCCTTGAAAGATGGCCTTTTATTTACCAATGTTCATACTAATATCAATTGTTTGCCAAATAACGTTTTTGTGACAATTTAGGAGTGAGCACATCAGACCGTGACCTCTTTCCATCTTTATGTAACCAGACTGTTCTGTAGATTACTGATCTGTTATTTTTTTTATCTGATAATTAAAAACGCCGCTCTAATGAACCTCTTGTGGAATTTCAAAGTTATGATTTAGACATATGAAGTCATTTCGATTCACCTGCTTAATATTAACATTATGCCTATGTTGTATTAGTTCATTTAATAATTTATTTATTTAAGTGTACTTTTAATGTCTTGTATTGTGAAAGCATAGTAAGTACAACTAGAATTACAGATGCTATTCTTGTCTAGTTTATTTACACTTATATGTTGAACTTTGAAAGTAATCTTGATATGTTTGAAGTTGGGATAAAAGTAAAGAAGATTTACGTTTATGTTTCATGCCAATAAAAAGGATGTATCTAGAGTGTCAGGTTTTTTTTATTTTTTATTTTTTTATTAACTGTTTGGTCTAGGAATCTGCATGGCGGTCTATATAAACAACTAATGTGTTGCTACATGTTAAATGGACGCAATGGTCATATGGTACACTAAGTATTTATTTTGATTGGCTTTATGCATCAATAAACTAGCTTTTAATAGGTGCTTTCCTACTCCGTATCTCAGGTGATTATTTTACGTTTTACGTTGTGTTTTCATATGTTAAAAAATGAAAGGCTACTTTTATTGAAGCAGAATATTACTGCGACTTTCTTCCTTCCCCTTCTTTAACCCTGCATATTGCGTTTGTTGACTTCTGTGGGAAAGGTGTTTTTTCCTATAATGAGTATTTTGTTTGCTTAAAAGGTTTGTAGAGGAGAGATGAACGATCATAGAAGATTTTTAATATTTTTGGCATTATATTGATGTAACCCCTGGAGATTAATAAATCATTATCATTGATTAGTTGAACATGACTTTAAATGTTTTGAAAAATTACTAGTACATCAACATAGGAAAATTTGATATGTCTAAATGCAACTGGAAGATGAATCTCATCTGACTGGTTGGCTAGATTATCGCCGATTTGGTTAAAAGGAGATGTAAAGAAAATGCTCAGGGCTTCAACTTCATCGAGTGAATTAATATATATATATTCTTACATATTTATTAAAGTATGTCTGATTACCCTTTAATGTATCAAACAAAGAGTGTTCTAGTGTATATTTGTTTTTCATAATTAATAACATAATTTCGCATATCTCCATAATAAGAAAGATTTTAGCAATGTTTGTATCTTTCAAACATTTTCTTAGTGTTCTTTCAAGCGTAAATATTACTGGATTTCTGAATATTGAACCCTACAAAATGATGCAAAGACTTTAGAATTTCGGGCTATATTTAGGTTATTAGTACAAAAGATGCCATAACTAGTTGCAGAGGCGTCCTTTATGCACAAAAGAGATAGGACAAGATTAGAAACTTTTTATTTGTTAAGATATTTGGAAAGGTGGGAGTTTGTAGGAGGTGTCAGCATAATTATATCAATGTTTGTGACTTATTATAGCTAAGTTGTATTTTCTTAAACAGCTGTATAAATGTTATTATCAACTTCAGCCAATGACCAACAGGAGAGTTTTAAGGTGTTTTTACCTATCTAGCAGAGCTAGTTTAAATATATATGTCTTTCGTCAATAGGAACGACATGAAGTAGTTTGATTCTATTTTTTGTTATATTTTACATATAGCATAACACCACCATATATTGCACAACTCACTAGTTTGGTACCCAATGCACCCGACAAAGGACTTTTGGGAGTTTGTACCTATGCAACGGAGCTGGTTTAAACACACACGGCTTTCGTCAATAGGAACGACATGAAACAGTCTGAATCTTGGTTTTTGTTATATTGTACAAATATCAATAAAAAAAACCATATATAACACAACTTACTAGTTTGGTACCCCGAACAATCCCAAAAAGACTGGTCATCTTCCTGTACGATACTAGATACCCTGTGTACCTGCGCCCTGTGTACCAGATTTTTTTTTTTTTTTTTTTTTTTTTTTTTTTTTTTT
>NW_018485197.1:0-4451 GCF_002113885.1 Mizuhopecten yessoensis
ACAAATCATACAAATTGGTTGGGAAAAACATATCGAAACCAGGCAAAGAGGCAAAACAAATCTGGAGAACACAACGCATACACGAAAACGAAGGGCAACAGCTAAGCCATCCACTCCTGACTATAACGGTACTAATCTCGTAACATCGTACAGCAGGGGAACAGTGAAGCTGTGTAAGCTTAGACGGCCGACTAGCCAGCTAATAGTCTCGTAACATCGTACGATAGGTGAACAGTGACAACGCCCCTTCAATCTAAGCGTGAGAAAAACACCAGTCGGCCTTCAAACGCTGTGACACGTTCACACGTAAATTGTTTGTGTAAAAAGTAGAACATCGGTACATGAAGGGTTTAAGAATGTTTAGTCTGTTGTTGATCTTCTGTGAGCGACATAAGTGGCAGGTGCTACGTACGATATCAGGACTAGTCCAACATGTATTGAATAAAATACGGAAAATCTTCCAGGGCACTGTGTTTCACCACTTTATTCTTCTTCTTTTTTCTATTCATTATTTTTTGCTGTTTCTTGGTTTCTGTTGTTTCGTCTTCTCATGTTTACTTCAAATTCAAGATTTTTCTATTGCCTTGTTTGATAGTCTAGGTGTTAATTGGAAACATAGTCCATACACCCCTCTCATAATCCCCTCTCCTGATTTATTCATTGTTATGTCATTCCGGACCCTCCTCAACATTCAAACTTGTGTTACTTTGATGTTTGCATTTTTCGTATAATTTATACAGATATATGGGTTAATTTGTTATAATCCATATCTGTTAAAGTCGGCAAGATTGAATGTCGCTCATTTGAGGTGTCAAGGTATAAACATCTATTTATGCATAGAATTAAGAGTGTATTCAGCGTGGAAGGATCGCTAGCTGGATCGTGTTATTGTATACAATTAAAACTTTGACAACGCTACCTACACACTTTTTAACTTCACAAACTTGTCAAACTTGGCCTACAATAGATGCCATCACAAGCGAGCTTAGTTGATGTTTTCATAGATATGACTTCATTTTCTAAGGTTTTTTTAATTAACATTATCGAATCCAGTGTTACACCTTCAGGTGGTGTCTAGTTTACGATGTGGCCCTGTATCAAATCAATGCATGTTTACAACAAGTTTGCAAGTGTCCAATCCTTGTGGGCAACTCCAGTGTATGCATCGATATATTTGTTTTGAAAACCAATAATGTCATTTATCTTTAAAATGTAGGGTTGATGTCAGATATGTGTACTACCTAATATACCATGTCTGTCAGCTCTCCAGGTAGTGACGCGTGCTGCGTTCCCACGTTATACAGAATCTCTTTGTGACAGCTACAGGAGTCAGCTACTTTAAATAATCCTGTGATGAATCAGATACTGAGTTAACCTGGTAATATCATGTCGTGTTTTCCTTTGATAAATGTGTACAGATTTGTTTTAGATTTGACATTATTTCCTTTTCAGAATGAAAAAACAATGTTTTCAGACTCGAAGTTAGTAACCGGTTTTGAACATGCCATAACGTTGTTTTTATTTTACAGCTAGTGTTGACTGTTGAAAACGAGATTTTACGTAAGTGTCACTTTTATTTATATATAACGCATTATACTATATTTATACACTATAGCAGTTCGTAAGCTTTGTATGATACATTATACAAAGTAGTGCCCTTTGTTTTGATAGCATCGCAAGAGTATTCACAGCTTTCAGATGTCTTCTCCATTCTATCGTTTTCTGTCTTATACGTACAGCTATAGGGTACATATATAGTGATATTATCGTGTCAAAGTTACTGATCAGTTATCATTACTGGATCAAATGTTAAATATAATGATATCTTGGTTACATTTAATACATTTGCGTTTCACCGTCCCTGATGAATATGACACCAACGACGTTCGATCTTTCTTTAGCATATCAGCACTTTCAGATAACATACAAATGTACTTCGTAGTATCAAACATGCCAATATATGCTTGTTAAAATGGTTCTTGATGCACTTTCCTCCAGAAACTGGTTCACTGTAACAGTATATGCTGTATAAATCCTACAAGTTTTGTTTATGAATCGTTTTGCTTATGTTTCAGTTGGGTGATGATGCGGTGATGCGTTTGGATTGTTATGGTTGACGCTTGAATGACTTCCCAATCTTCTGCCTTCGCAATGCACGGATTTCTCTTTCCACTTTTCATATTACCCGTCGTTTGGGCTAAAATTGTGAAGTTAGAGGTGGAAGATTTTAAACTTAAGAAGTTTGAACCTTGGATATATCGGGATGACGTGATGATGCGGTCACGTGCTTCACACCAGTTCTCTGTGCATTTGTTCCAAAATGACGTGGTGATCGGCGAGTTCTGTCTACCAGGCTACAGAAAAGTTGAGATAGTCAACATGATGTATTCTAACGATGGTCCAACAGATTTGATAGATATACACATTAACCGGAAACACATTGGAACTGTTCAAGCAAAAATGTTAATTGGGGGGAAATCCGACTGGAATGACTTCCGGTCCAGCTGGAATATCGGTAAACCAATGATATTACCACCCGGACGCCACACCGTTACGCTGAATGTAAGTAAATCAGATCGATGGGGCACTGAATTGGACGTGATCCTTTTCAACGTTGAAGACGGGGATCTGACTGAGAAAGCCTTTAGATGTGCATTGTTTTGTTTTGAAGACATTAACTATAGCGATGTCGGTGGTCGACGAGACGACGTTCCCAGCGCCAAGTTCGTCCAGTACAGCACGAGCGCGACCTGTGGCGAAGACGATAATGTCAAGGTCGCAATTTACCACGATACTGCTAGAAAGTTTGTGATCACTGCCTCTGGACCCAAGTATAGGTCATTTGGAAATTACAGAAAACCGACCTATGAAGGGTGTAAGATAACAAATCCAATATGGAAATTTAACAATGTTAGTGTAGAACCGTCTAGAACTCCCGTGGAATCAGCACGTGCCCTTATTAGATTTGCAGGAAAAAATGATAACACAGAGGTCATCGTGACGTTTGCGGCAATAGAACGGCTGAAAACGAGAGACTTCAGCAATCTAAATGTGGGTTCAACACTTTATGTGAAGTTACGGAAAATATCATCAGTTGTCCAGGTGTTTGTGGCATATATAGGGCAGAAACGGACATGGACAGAGTTGTCATGGCAATCGTTCGACCCTGAAATATTAAGCAGGAATTGGTCTATCCCGGACTGGTCTTGGTCAGAACAAACTGGAAACCTTGTAAAACTGACCTTTGTGAGAACTTTAACAGAGGCATCCTTACCTATAGTCATAGAGGAGATTGGACTGGAAGAGAGAAAACTGAACAACTCGAAACGTGTAATATTCGATAACGAAGAGTTTATTGTGGAAGGGATTGATCTTGATTTTTGGTGGCAAAGGGACAAAAACATGACAGTCTCGGTACTCCAGAATGGGAATTCGTACTTCGATATAGACTGTGTCCGGATTAACTATAGACAACAATGGGAGGCCGATCTCCACTCTCAGATATTTGAGATATGTCAGGACGGACTAGTAAAGCTTGCCCCTCCGGCACCTCATGGTTTGGACTGGATTCCTTTTGGGTCTTCCGTTGTACTTGGAGCTGCAGACCCGCGGTTTCCCCGTCCGTATACTGACATCATATCTATTGGCATCGACACTCGGACGGTATCGTTAAGCGTACTTTACCGAGATAACTCCTCTCTGACGCTTTCCCTGCAGCCGTCCTATCTAGAAACTCGGTTGTTTGTCCAGGACGTATTCGTCAGTATGGATAAACAGACCAAGCTCCCCTTGATAACGTTTTTGTCGATGTGGGTGGCGGATGGAAACGCCGACGTAGATCATATCACTGTTAATGGCGACTCGCCACGACATATCATACGGAAATGGGGCGCTCTCTATGGAGTGTCTGCTACATTCTTCCGGCAGTGTATTTCATCTCACAACACACAGAGCCCGGATATCCGCATTGACATTCTCGGAGAGAATGAGGACGCCAAATTATAACCCACGTGAAAGTAATATCAATAAAGCGGATAGAAGCAAGATACCAAAAACCGTCATGTGACATCGATATTTTCGGTGGGAAGGAAAAGATCAAACTAATGCATCGTGCGAATTTTTTCCAAGACGACACATGCGCAGAAGGATAGTCGCACATGCTTTGTAAAATGTTCATCAAACTATATAACATACCACGCTGTAGTTAACCGTCCGACTTTGTAATAAACTTAACAGTTCAGCATCTGAAGATATTCACGCTCCAATAAGCTGGATTTTTATTTAATTTTGGTAGAGACTGTGCATCATATAAAACATCAAGTAATGTATGAACTGTAACTACCCCCACCTCCTGCCTGTGAAGACTGGTACTGAGAGACTTGTATACCCCTATATATCTGGATTGAAAGACTAGTATACCCCCCCCCCCCCCCCCCCCCCCCCCCCCCCCC
>NW_018485198.1:0-4452 GCF_002113885.1 Mizuhopecten yessoensis
ATGTTAAAATGTATATATGTTGTAAATAGTTACAGAGTTTCATTAAAGGTATTAAACTTACCAAACGTGTTGTGATTTCTCCATTAATGATATTCAAATATGAATTATTGAGAGCTACAACAGTCGTATGGGTTGATGACCTATTGTGTCCAGCGGAAATCTATTTCTAACAAGATTCAATCTCCTGCTGGGCTAACTCCTGAGCCGTATTTCATACAGAAGGTCAACTTTGCTTACGTGGGGTGGTACATGGCAAGAGATGGTCTAAATACGGAGTAGACACATAGTAACACTGTTTTGTGTTTAAGATCAATGTAATATACAGATTTTAATATACACCTTTCAATTAACTGGTTTTATGTTAAACAAATGTGTCTAAAAGGAGGGTACAAATACTAACGGCAAAACATGGGATGGGCTTAATATGAGGCATACATATTTTCATGGATGAACTTAATCTTAAGCAAATGCTTAAAAAGGAATGGTCCAAATATTAAGCATATGCAAAACATGTGATGGAATTGATATAAAACTGATATAATGAGGGATTGGCTTATACCAAGATATAGGCTCATTGACGAGCACAGACGTCGGAAGGGATGGGTTTATTGGCGTAACAACGCCAGGACTTCATATTCGGCAAAGACGTTACAAAATGTCGGGAAGACATCTATCATATATTGAGAACATATCGAACATGCATAACACGAAGTGGGCTTTAATACCAAGTAAACACCTGCTACCAGTAACATATCGTTTTGACATCAGTGATACATATTTCCAACATCAATGATACTTCGTTCTGACACTAGTAATACTTTACTGAATTCTAACACCAGTGATGCACAGTTCCTGCGTCAGTGATACAGAGTTTTGAGAGTTGAAACATCAAATGTTTAAAAATGAAAGAAAAATCGTGCAATGTGCTGTGGAGTCTTTGCCCGAGTTAAGTGATACAGTAATTCACAGGATATAAATTGTCTGCTGTTTAAAGTAGACACGCTTTTAACAAAATCACAATAGACGCCTAATTCCAATAACACTCGGAACTCTATGAAGCGAGTGTATATATTTGACTTGAGAAACTGAAAATTCATACAAGTTTAAAAGTTTTGTGTCTGGCCGATAAAATTTGAGCAGGCTTCTAATTCTTGTTCTTTGTCTGCTTTCAGACGCTGCTCATCCCTATAACATTGACCTTCAGGGAGATAGGCAGACGGTAGTGGGTAGTGTAGTTAGCAGGCAGGGCATGTTTCAAGGTCAAACTCGAGGTCAAGCTTCTGACCACTGGGGAGTTCTGCCTCCTCATCCTGTGGGTGTACCAAGACTCCTTTCAGAAGTAAAGCATTCTTATGGTGTTGGCGCACAATTTCCTTACTCAGTTCAAACTCCTATGTTCTCTGCTGATGACAGTAATACTGGAGAAAAGAGGCAGTATATGAACCTTTCTGAGCCTGGTACTGGTCAAGGACAATGTTTAGATGGCTCTATAACCTCTTCCGGGAGCATGAGTGGACATCGGCTTGTAAGAAACACCGGGACGCGGTATAAACCCTGTGTCTTGTGTCAGTTAAAGAAAGTTCGCACCAAGTCGGGATGGTACGTGAACACGTACTTTAAATGTCTTGCTTGTGACGTGCCACTGTGTAAAAGTCCTTTAAGGGACTGTTTCCGGCAGTACCATAACTATATTGAACCACTTGACAAATCCTGATTCTGCTTGTGTTTTCTTCATAACAGAAACGTTTTCACAAGATCACAGCTGTTATGGAACCAATAGGTAAACCATATTTTGGACATTTCTTATTAATTCAGTTTCACACTACCTAAAAAATTTCTTTCAACCTGAATAAACCTTTTTAAAGATGATTACTAGTTGAAATGTATAAACAAATCTTAGCTGTTGTCCTGATATATGTTGAGAATGATTTTGACGACTCAATCTGAATTCAAAGTGTTATGGATAAAATGTATTAATGTGGAAAGTCTTCATTAAAAATACATTGTTTATATATATATAGACTAATAGTTAATAAGGAAGATACAGTTGACCTCGCTAACGTTCCTAAAGGCAACTGAAAATATAAACACGATGGGCCTTGATTCAGGTAGCTGTCTGTGTAGAATATGTTCAACCGAATTTTGGGTAATACAAATTTTGGGTAATCGTATGTTGCTGTTGGAATTGATAATTTGCGGAACCTCCAGAGATGAAATGGACCTGTCCACAATAATAATACTGGATTTGTACGCAATAATACTCCTGGGTTTGTACGCAATAATATACTCCTGGATTCAGGTTTACTAGTTTTGAATCCACAGAACATACATTGTATAGTATATGTGACCTTTTAATCCATGTCATCACCGTATATAAGTATAGCTACTCCACCTGATTCACAGATCATTTAATGCTATTCGGAGTGACCAATATCGACAATGCTCGGAGTTTGCTACGTCTGGCCTAGCTGGAATGTCCGTCATGTTTAGACATTGTGTAGCACGTCAGTGTGCTGTCTATGGTTTTCAAGGTCAACACTGTTTTGTGTTTAGGATCAATGTAATATAAATTCCTTTTAAAGCCGTTAATACAGATTTTTATATTTCCTCTTGTAATATGTGTTTATTTCATTTTAATAAGGTATTCAAGTCGTTCTGGTGAAGGATTCACATATTTTCTCATTCTTTAAATCATTTGTAATAAATAATTTATTTCAATACACTGCCTTTTGTGTTTATTTCATGTTTCTCTCTCATCTTTTTAAATGGTTATATTTAACACTAATAACACAAATATCGGGGTAGGAAAATATATAAAGTCAGTAGTTTAATATTGATGGTCACATCTTGATCAAGATATGGTATACTTTAATTTATCAAGTGTTCGTGAAACATCTTTATCCCACAACCCATAGGGTAAACCTGCTAGAGTTTGTAAACATTTCAGAAGTTTATTTTAGGCTTGTGGATTATTGATATATACTAGCCCCGGGTTAGTATCTAAAACACTTATATTATACAGAGATGCAAAACATCGTTACACAAACAGATAATTTACACTACCTTATTCAGAGATGGGCAATATCAATACAAAGATATACTGGCTTATATGGAGAAGTGGAAACATCTTGGTAAGATACGATATACCCTAACTACAGTTTTTGATATCCTTTGCTTATAGAGATACAAGACATTGTTATAAAGAGATAACATACACCAGCTGCAACCAAGATACGGTATATCCTTACTTCTATAGCGTCTGTCCAACATGTTTACAAATATATTATGTATCAAACCTAACAAGGAAACATAGGAAATGTTAAGTCAAAGTCGATGAAAATAGACAACAGCTGAAAGACGCCATTAAAACTTCATCATTATATCGAAGTATGAAGTGAAATCGATTTTTGAAAGTACAATCTTATTTAATTTCTTTTGATGCCATTTTATAAATTCAGCTTTAAGAGTTAACGAAAGTGGATTGGCTAGAAGATCTAGATAAGTAGTGCCGGGCGGAAATATTGACAGTATTAAATATTTTACCAAATTTTACATGGTTGCCTATAAAAACACGATGTGGGCAATACCATCTTCTACATATTTATTAAGTGAGACATCAAAAAAAAGTATCTGCTGAAAACAATATATTTGTTCAAGTGTTGGACAGAAAAGATGTATATTCTTTAAGATATTATTTTTTCATCAGTTTATCGCGAAGAATATTGACAAAATAGCAAACGTTATTTTAGGTGATGATGGAGATTCAGTGTATGGCACCAGATTCAATGAGTGGCACCATATTAAGTGTGTCGCACCATTTTCAATGAGTGGCACCAGATTCAATGAGTGGCACACGATTCAGTGTGTGACTAGATTCAATGTGTGGCACCAGATTCAGTGTATGGCACCATATTCAATGTATGGCACCATTTTCAATGAGTGGCACCAGATTCAGTGTGTGATACCAGATTCATTGTGTGACACTAGATTCAATGTGTGGCACCATATTCAGTGTGTGGCACCAGATTCAGTGTGTGGCACCAGATTCATTATGTGACACTAGATTCAATGTGTGGCACCAGATTCATTGTTTTTGTACGTCTACATTTGGTGGATGCTGTTGTATCGGTATACCTTTGGTTAAGAAAGCTTAGAATATGCAGTTTACGTAATAGTTCCGTACAGCAAGCCTTTTGATTGACAGCCATCATTGACATGTTCACCACTGTACAGTACACTAGCTACCACAGAGGTCATAAACACATAACCGTGATGATGATGTCCAGGTGCTGTATATACCCTCACAAGGACACAGTAAACCTTGACGGAGAGGTGGTAAAGACATTCACCAAGATATAGTGTACTTCCAAGAGGATTGGTAGGCACTTTACCAAGGCAATAGAATCACCGGTATACAGAGGTGATTGTCCGGTATACAGAGGTGATTGTCTG
>NW_018485199.1:0-4455 GCF_002113885.1 Mizuhopecten yessoensis
CTGTTTATATGAAATATTATGAGCTTACAGGTGGACAAGGTACGGTGTATTCGGCCAAAGGGTCGGGAATAATTTGACGATAACTTGCACAGATATGCAGATTTCGGACCGAGTCGGCCGCGTTCTGATTCACCTGTCAGCGTCCTACGTATGTGGATACGTCATTCAGACACGCCTATAGGAGAGGATTTCAGTGTTAATTAAGAACCGACAATAACAACAGTGCTCCGATTTGTGATGGATCGTTACAAGGATATACAAAATTTACCTATATAAAGACAACGGAAGGTGTACCGGTGATGACAAGTTGTGGGTTTTTATGTAGATTAGTGACGTCATCGATGTAAGTAAATAACCAATGGTATTTTACATCCCAGTTTCTACAGGACTATCTACGTAGTATTATATAAGCTACGTAATCGAGTCAGTCAATTCAACGTTTCATATTGCATATAACCAATATATTTACCTCGACCGAGTTATTATTTGTACAGATGTACCACCGTTATACACAGCGATAGAACAGCCATATATAGACAGACTATCAACAAGACAAGTCCTTTTATTTCATACTGGTTTTTAAAACTCTTAATTAGGAAAGGTAAGGTTTTATATCCTTTAACACGTCGGTGATAGCGCAGTGATTCATACTTTAAGGAAATTAAGATAAAATTACACGCCGGATACAGATAGACTTACCTGTGATCTATCGACGTACAGCGATTGGATGGGGCAGACGGGTTTTACAGTTACCAATAGTTTATTTTAATCCTGCGGAGATTTACATTGTCATCAAATACAGTGTCTGTCTTACATCGACAACCGGACGCATACAGTGAAGACCAGTTCAACATCTGTACTGATGACTACGTAAATTTTGAAAACGAATTAATTCGATAATTATATCATTAAATACGAATCAATTCTACCGACATATTGTTGAATACGGAAAAGTGACACTTATGAAAACGGATTAATTCAACTAGTTCAACACTTGAATACGAACCAATCCACTGAAGGATATCTGATATAAAGTACGGCGGAGTGTATCGGTATCAAAATGGGTTGTTGTGAATCAAAGAATCTTACATACAACATAGAAAATGACGATAAAAACAGCGATATTGTTATCACGGATATAGTGGCTTACGGGAAATCACTAGAAAATGACAAAGGTGTATTGGATGATATCAACGGCAATGTGACCATCACCACAGAAACAGTTATCGTAGAGGATAAAAATTTGAAACAAGACGAATCAGAATTCACCGATGTTGATCTAAATGATCAGGACGCAGCTAATTTTGACTCAGCAAAATTAGAAATAAGTGATTTAAAGGGGACAGAACCACCCACAGAAGATGAGACTGATGCTGAAAAAGATACAGAAGAGGAGTCAACGGTGTCTCTTCCGCCTCCAAGACCTCCACAGAAACTCCGGAAAGATCTCGTACCCGACGTCAAGGTCTTCGCTAGAATAGACAATATAGCTGAACAGGTAATTAAACATTAATGACATCAATTAAAGAGTAAAACTTTTATTCTGTGTTCAAAACCAGTCCCTGTTAAGGTGATAATTTGTGTAAAGAAAACACCGTTTGCCAATGATTTGTAAGAACTTTGTAGATACTTTAAGTCGAATACCGTTTCCGATCGACTTTTTGGCCGCGTTGATTTAAGCGAGTTACAAAAAAGTAAATCGCCACACACAGTCCATGCTTGAGCAAGAGTACTGATTCATGATTATGGGCCCAGATTTCTGGACAAGTATGCTCTAGGATTAATTATTGTCATTCAATATGATAATAATATAAACTATTTCAACTAATTGTGCTTTCAAACGTATCTTGATACCATAGTTTGATCTATTGACGGGTACCACATGTGCTGACGGGATCACCAGTATAGCCTTAGGACGATTGTCGGTTCATTGTGAAGATTTCCGTTTCTTCTGATGTTTTTCTCATTTTGTCCCTATTGTTTTTCTTGAATCTACTCTGTGTCGTTTAGATCAGTAAATGTTTGGGAAAATCTACGTAAAGTGACGTATATTAGGTGGTTTATTTAGTGAACAGTGACAACACTAGAGTGGATTCAAGTATATGAGCTAATAAATAATTTGTTTTTAAATCAAATATTGTAAATAACATTATTTTCGCAAGATATTTTTTTTTGTGATAATTTGCGACAAAAGTCATTAACAAATATAAAAATTCCAAAAATATTTATTTCATGAATAATAACCATTAACATCGAAATAGAATATAACACCCTCTTTGGCGGCAAATTTAATTATTTGAAGAACAAAATCTTCAGGTTCAATTCGTGAAATAATGTACACGCGAAATGAGTGATTTGCAGTGTATTAATTAGTATAAGATATCTCTAATTACATTAAACATTACCACACACTTGGAACTTATTACCATTGTGTATATACGATTCTACTAGAGAGGCTTGATAACAGAAACTAGGAGGCTAACAATACTTTTTGTTTGGTGTTCTCCATGTACCTGTAATTGTTTAAAGCTAACAATGGAACACGTGCATGTATACTGATATAAGTAGCTAGGAAGATGACGATGCTTTTTGTTTGGTGTTCTCCATGGTCCTGTAATTGTTTAAAAGTATGTTCCTGTAATTGTTTAAATCTGACAATGATACAGGTGTACTGAGACCAGTTACCAAGAAGCTAACAATACGTTTTATGTAGTGTTTTCGATGTTTCTGTAATTGTTTAAATCTAACAATCGTACACATATACCGATAACAGTAACCAGGAAGCTGACAATACATTTTGTTTGGTTCCTGTTATTGGTTACCAAGCTAACAACACTGTGAGTGCTATATAACGAAATACATTACTTTACTCTGTCGATAAGATGGGTGGTTTACCGGCCACTTACCTAGCCACGTACTGGACAAAACATGACAGCCTGTCGACAATGTCCTGGGTTATTAATGCGTACCTTTATGGCTTTTATCGTATACTGATATGCAGTATGACCCCATTACTATGTGCAGTATCACGAACAGGACGTCACAAGAAGCAGTACAGTGACGTCACAAATTTACGACAAAAACAAAAACTGGGCTCGTATTCACAAAACCGTTCTCATGCTCAAACTCAGGTCCTGTGCTCAAGCCAATTTTTTTTATGCTGGTGATAAATTAAGAAAACACATAATTTGGTAAATAAAATCGGGGGGAAAAATTGAAAATTTTAAACCCAAAAATTGTTTTTAATGGTTGAACATGATATTTCGACCGTAGCACATGATATAAGTGCGTTAAGAGAAAGTTGCACTGAGCACAGAATCCATGCTTTAGCATGAGAACGGTTTCATGAATACGGGTCATGGTGTTTCCCAGTCACGTTTTTTTAACATGTTTTATCTGGAGCATTTGATGAAAGAACTCAAACTCGTTCCCTTTCCATCTGTTTTTTTTATGAGACGTGCTTTCATATACATAGGGGGTTGCTTGAGATTTCCGTGCGAGTTAATTGTTATAACAAGAACAATATGCAGAAAAAAAGCAAAAACAAAAATGCTTTTCGCTTGATGAATATTGTTTCCTTGCATAACATCATACATAAATAGATCAATTTCGATACACCCTTCACATAGTTTGATAACTGAAAAGTGTCCTAGCTGCTTTGTAAATGACTTTCCTTTCTATAAAGCAGGAGACATCACAAAGATTGTCACACCTATTACAGTTAAATAATACTTGAGTTTCGTGATGTCCTTCTGTGTATCTTGGTATCTCATTCTTTCCACCTTTTATCTTTTCGTATTGAGTTTGATTGTGTTGTTCCAATTTAGATCTTGAATGTTGGCATGTTCATGCATATTCTTTTCTGTATTACTTTTCAATTTATATCTCATGTGACGTGTTTTGTAATTTCAGGTACCCAAAACAGAACAAAAAACAGTGGAAGCCCTCGCCAAATACCTTACCGACGACTGAAACAAAGAATGATAATGAATAATCATGTGCAACTTACCACGTACAAGTTTAAAGAAATGGTTCAAGCTTAAATACTCAATCAGATATGATGGCAAGTGTGCAAAACATGTGGTACTGTTTGAGTATCATCCTTGTGTTGGGGTCACAGCCTAACCATACATATAGAGACAAACTACTGGTGGTATTATACGGAAGTCTATAAACTTATCAAGATTTTCCTTAGGTATAAACAATATGAGAAAATGTCATAATATCTGATGGGTATACATACCTGTTGTCGGTACAAACAAACAGTTGACTTTTATTTGCTTACGTGATAACAACAAATTGTGTACGTCATTGTTTTTGTCTGGTAAATCTGATGAAAAAATAAGTTCATACTTTAGTCTCCAGGTTGAATGTGATGCCACCTAGAACAAGTTCAATTTTTACCAGCTTAATTTTATATTCACTTACAATCAGTTGTATTCTCATTTTGTTTTT
>NW_018485200.1:0-4460 GCF_002113885.1 Mizuhopecten yessoensis
GGTTCGTATTGTTTTGTATTAGTTTAAATGTTATATTTAAGGAGAAACTAACACGAACAGACACGTATATGTGGGTTTAATATACGTATATCATTTTATGGTATTGAAACAACTTTTTAAGCTATCTATCGAATGCCGTCTCGGAGTATGTTATTCGTGAAACCTGTGTAGTATCCTAGGTAATGATATAGACAGTGTTACTCAATGCTTATATAGATAAGGTTAATACCTTGACCTAGTATCACATCATCTGACAACGGAATCAACATAGTTATTTTTCTAATTTTTGTTATTCTGTTAAGACTGCTGGAAAAGGATATGTCGAAATAGCCAAGGAGTGTCCATAGAAGAAAATAAGACGAAAAAAATAACTAGAATCAAGGAATATGAAATGATGAAGGAATAACGTTTAATGTTACCTTCTGATTCCCCTTCAATTGTAAAACTTACATTCTGGTACACGTGGTTGATAATTATATGCGCGGAAATGATGGTGGTATCTTTGGCGAACTTAGTCTATGAACTGTATACACCTGACGATATAGGTGGTGACATGGCCACTGAAGGTGAACTCGTGTTTATGTCGACGAATGATGTCCCTGTATGTGAATAATGTATAGAATTAAAAAACTAGAACACATTGACATTGAACGATGTCCTAAGAGGTCACAAATCTCAGAGGCCCCACCGCACTTATGAAACTTACCTTGATCTTGATTTTTCTTGATTTATTATACAGGGTGGAGGGTTATAATCTGTAATATATATATTTTAATATAAAAAATTAAGATGAATCCAACAGTATACTTTCAAATAAAGTATATCTACTGTCCTACATTCGACATTCATTTCCTTGCTACTCTTGTAACTATCAATCGTTTATATAAAAGCAAGGGAGTTGATCGATAACTCAAAATGGCGACAAGTGTTTGTAAAAATAAATGGAATACTTTATAAAACAAAAATATTCCTTCCAAAGTATGTTTGTCTAAAATCTATTTAAGACTAGTAAACAGAAACCTACATAAAACACGCGTATTACAAAATCTTCTTCATAAGAAAAGTCGCGCGTGTTCTATAACTAAGAAATCAAATTAAACTCTGTAACAAGTAATGCTAATATTTATTAAATTCCTAGATACAATCTGGTTTGTTATAAAATTGTTTTACTATATAAAACTAACAGGTAAATCGTAGACGGTTTTATCTTAACAGCCGTTACGGCTTTAACTATAAATATATTATCATATCTGGGTTTAAATGTTTTACTAATCGAAAATAGACTGTTGACAGCAAACAGCGTGAATACTGCATCATGTCTATTTTAAGAAATGTTCATAGCCACATGACTGCGCGTGTACGATCAGTATGATATCGAGGAGCAGGCCAAACAGGTACGTAGCATAAACAGTTACCCCAGTGTATGTGTGTATATTTGTTACGTTTTCCCGGTAAGTAATAGTACGTTAAAGCTAGATAATGTCCCTACCTACAGCTGTGGGGACAGCGTGTTTGCTTGATTGTCAACATGTCCGTCTGTCCACCAATTTACTTATTTATCTGACATAAGTGACTACCGTTGTTGTTCATTGTGTCATAAATCAACTTCATCAGTACCAAACTATTGGCAGTGGTACCACAAGTTGTTAAATGTTGGATAGCTTCATTTTGTTGTCTTATTTACATCTAGGCCATAAATTGTGAGGTGTTTTGATGAAAGTTTGTTTTAAAACCCTTAAAGTAGTCATAGCATTGTGTTATTCACATATTGTATTTCCTTCTTCTCCAGGCCACGATTTTGTTATCTACATTATGTATTATGCACGTAAGCCAGGTGAGATAAAAATGCTATGCATTGATTTGCAGTATTTGTTTCTATTTTAAATGTACTGTCTTTGCAATACCATACGGATCGGACAACATGCTCGGCTTATGTTTATGATGAATATATCTACATCTGTACATCAACTATTCTATTTTTTGTATGGTCGGTACATCTTTGTACATACGATATTTTGCAAACTCGGTATATTTACATTTTACATCTAATACTTTTTCTAGTCCATACATTATCATTTGTACATCTTTTTTGCAGGGTCAGTATAACTACATTTGTACCTATAATGTTTTGTAGGGTTTGTATATCTACATTTGTTCATCTAAGGTATATTTAAGGAGAAACTTACACGAACAGACACGTCTCTTTGGGTTTAACATGCATATATCATTTCATTTATAGTATTGAAACAACTTTTTAGCTAACCATCTCGGATTTTATTGTTCGTGCAACGTGTGTAGTATCCTAGGAAATGATGTAGACTATGTAACACAATGTTTATATAGATAAGGATAATATATTGACCTAGTATCACATCGTCTGACAACAGAATGTTCGAAGACGTCATTGCATAGCAGGTGCTCAAAAGCTACATACAATGAGTTGATATTGTTGAGGTGATCGCCTCTCAATCCTATGTGAAAATAAGGTTACAGATTAGCTGCACAATTTTTGGGGGATACACAATACTTGTACTTTTCTCATTAATCAACGTGATATGTGGGTGGAGATGTTGTATAATGTGTTGAAAATCCGTAGAAACAAAACAGAAGCCACCAGCTGTAGAATCAATCAGTTACCGCCCTACGAGTTTATGTTTCTGTGTCCATGTCACGGCTTTGTAAAAAAAAACAGTGCTACTATTCATAATGTTACCTAACATCAAGGTCATATGTGAAGATTTGATGAGTTTACATTTTGGACTTTATAGAAAACGACTATGGCATCCGCCTCTTTGCTGAACAACAGTAATTGTTGTTTGAAGACGTGTAAGAACAAAGGTCTGAAGCCAAGTGACAACAAGGTCCATGTTCGTGCGCCTTACCAGAACAAAGAGAGCGGTTTGGAGGCCAGAGAAGGTATGTGTGGTTATCTATATAGAGCTTTACACCACCTTTCGTGGAACTGCCTATCTATATTCACAAACTGCATGACATTGTCACTATATGCGGATTGAAAAGTATATTTCCACAATTATGCAGGTGTGAATCTGAAGCGCGTTATAAGTATGTCTGTAAGATACTGCATTCCAAGATGGAATCGCAATGATAACAATCCATTTGTGAAGAAATAGTACTTATTAACAAGAATTTTCTTTCGTAAAATGTCACGATGTTGTGCATAGAACATATTTAATCGATAAACAGAACAGTTTCAGGCCATATCGAGCAGTTATAGCAAATTATATTAATGACGTCAGAGTAAATATGACGTCATAGTTAGTCAGCACTAATATTTTGTAACTAAATACAGGTCAAGAGCAATTGAAAAGTAAATATCTAATCAATAGCAAAATCACCAGGCAATTATAGTATTCGATTGTTATTGTAATCATAATTATGACGTCATAGTAATTATTCTGAAAATCATTGACCCTTCTCCGCTTCACGGAAGATGGATGATCATTTATTGAAATCGTAGAAATTATTCATCATTTGTACTTTTGATAAGCGACACTATTTTATGTGAGATTCAAATATTTAAAAATTGGCAAATCTATGCATAAAACCACTGTTCGTGTGACAATCATATTCAATCTAAATGCAACTGGAACTTTGTAAAAATAAGACATTTTCTAAACCATTAACCTTTATCTTGCTTTAGATGAAATGCTTGCCGTTTGGGACGGCAATGGAGAGGCGAAATTTCACATGAAATGTTGGAAAATAATTCGGGAAGCAGCAGCCAGAAAAACAAACAACAACAACATGGCGAACGGCAACCACCAGACAAACAACAACAATCACGTGACAGTTGGTAACCAGGTAACCAGTAACATACACGTTACGGAACTTGAGAAACTCCTGGTGGCCGAGGCGTCAATGACTGTGGAGTTCTATAACAGTGACGTCATGTTGAAGAGGGAGGCCAAGAGGATAGCTTCCATGCTGAAGAAATGCAAATATTCCGTAGTGTTTACCGGTATGTACAGTACATGATGCATATGTTACAAGAATAACTCAAATGAAGTGGGGGTTGTTGTTTTTTTTATCTTTTCCCGAAAATGTTGTGATTCGGCTTTCTCGTGAAAATATGAATAGGTATGTTTTACTCCATCACAACCTTAAATATGATTAAAATTTTGATAAAAATCACCCACCGATGATTATATCGTCATTATGACATCTTTATCAACAATTTTTTGGCGAATTTGGTCGACAAATATCTGTTAAGAATATCGATATTCCAATGTGTATCACAACGAAGCATTATTTCTTTTGAAGCTAAATTTTATAAAGCAAATTGTATATTTGGATTGATCGATCGGTTGATTAAGGATATATTTTGTTTTAATATTAACTAAATATTTCTACCGGGAACATATTACGATAAATAATACGTTTCTATAATAATAGCTTCATCCTCGATATCCAGGGGTAACGCTCACTTTCGCTCTCTACAC
>NW_018485201.1:0-4461 GCF_002113885.1 Mizuhopecten yessoensis
AAGATCCCAAATATTGCAATGGGTGCAGCAGATTTATTTTGGTCGGTTTCGTATCCCAAAATTTAGGGCACAGATGCAATTACAGTGGTTAACAGCAGGTGTATTCTTTGTCTTTCGATCACCGACTCGCTGGGTTGCCAAGGGTTTTAATTTGGGACATAACATTGCACACAATCAGTTAGGTCACTGTCGGTACCGATTTGTATCAATTTTTCATATTTGCGATTGTCGGCATTTCAGCTTAATCTTTTCACGCAACTAGCGAAGGTCTGTTACTAATAATACCCATGTTGGTGAATCATACGAAATGATGGCGACCTTGTATGTCACTATTTGAACTTTGCCATTTTAAACTTTGACAATTAAGATGTTGACTCCCTAACTTTAACTCTGCAAAATATACCTGATATACGTTGCTTTTGAAAGAAAACAAGTAGAAGAAATAATACTTAGATAAATTTTATTAAGTATTTACTCATATCAAAACTAATTTGTTTATATATATTCTTTATATTTGAACACATATCATCCAAAATTGTTGCAATGTACGCAGCTTTTATACATCTATGTACACATAATATCATATAAGCGTACATTACAGCTTGTCATGTAAAACTATGACTTCTCTATGGATATGGGGAAGAAGGCTGGCCTGGCTCCGGTCTAAGATCCGGTCCCGTTCCCTGAAAGCTCTGAACGGCATGTACTGCAATTCTGAACATAATGGTTTCATCTCGTTTCATCAATGACAATGTGAACAAGGTTATTTTCAAGTACATTAGGACAGTTTCTTATGATGAAAGTTAACATCTTTAACTGAAAATATTATCAGGTATCCAAAATGAAAATATCTCGAAAAGAGTATATATGGAAATAGATATATTGAAGGATTATGAAGCTGCTGTTTCTCTCAACTAACTGTATGTAAGATATTAGCCTTTCTCTGTTGTAGAAGTTTTGACTTTTTCTAACTTTGGAATCTTTGGGATTTTCGGCTCATGACATTCCCATTCCTCATACAAAACGTGAGAAATACCTTCGTTCTCATTTTTCCTAAGCAAGCCGAATAACGATATAAATCAATGTAAACTGTTTTGGAGCATATTTTATAAAAAGTACAACAAAGGGGTCTAGCGGGTTGTAGGTCAATGTATTCGTAAGGAAGCAAAAATTGTCCTTGTTCTGGCCGACTTTTATCTATTGCTGTTTCAGGACTGATGTGAAGTCCTTCACTTTTACAATTGGATATAGTGGCGATGCGCTGCCTTAAAAAAAAATAACAGTATTGACGAAGTCGACCATATATACATATACCTTCAGGAGCTTTAAGAACACTACATACTTTTCTACTTCATCCCCTTTCCTCGATCTTTCCTTACAGAATGACCATCATGGACGGCCTAATACATTTCTATTCGCCTATTCTTGATAGTTACATTAACGCATTTGCTATCTACGTTGTTTACACGTCGATGTTCAAGATCTCACTGCAATTATCATGATTTCCGTGATTAATGTAGACTCATGACGGACACACTAGCCCAGCAATGAAATGTTGCTGCTTATACTGTCTCGTTTTTGAACGAAAAGGACAGACATTAATCTAGATGAAAGAACAATTTGTCAAGTTAAAATGTTCACAATGTTTGATTACATGTAATTACCTTAACGAGGAGCATCGAGAGCATCACATATCTCGTTAGCCATGCTTATGACCCTGTCCAATTTTGTTCACAGGATTGTGCACGCCCAACTGGATTGGTTGAATTACAATAATCAGTACCAGTGCTAGAGCAATACCAATGATGGTCCCTGCTGGTATATGAGATATCCCATTGTTGAATTGTGGGGGAGCACAATTTCCTAGAAGTAAATAAGTAAATAAATAAAAGCCTTGTTAAAATAAATTTACAATGCATAAATACCTCGCTTACGGTCTTCGTTTTGAACGTTTTTTTGCTAAACCGAGGAAAACAATATGTCCTGTCTCTTGACCGGGACAACCAGTTATCCAAATTGTTGCTTACTGCATTTGCCTGTGTGACAAT
Source organism: Mizuhopecten yessoensis (assembly GCF_002113885.1). Taxonomy (NCBI): domain Eukaryota; kingdom Metazoa; phylum Mollusca; class Bivalvia; order Pectinida; family Pectinidae; genus Mizuhopecten; species Mizuhopecten yessoensis. The sequence continues at coordinate 2,049 of NW_018485201.1, forward strand.
GAGTAATGTTTAGCCAGTTGTCATTATAAGATTGGCCGGTTGGGTATTATAATACCGTGTCCAGGTTACCACCCCTAGGTGCAATTGCAATTTTAAACCATTAACTGACCCTATGATCGATTGACAAAGTCTTTATTTGAAGGTTTCTAGGAAGACAGACATTGGTTTATTAGACATACAATAAGACAAGAACATTGTTTGCTGGAGTGTTAACGTCCGAAAAGAAATCAATTAAAATCAGGCATATATTACAACATCAAACAAGGCCATCAGTTAAGTGGACAAGCGGTCCATGTGCCTGTATATAAAAGCAATCAGCCCCTCCATTTGTATACTTTTAAACCGCCACTTCTAAATATGGTAGAATCCCTCGGGTAGTTCAAGAGAAAATGTGGTTTAAATCAATATGCCAATGCCCTTAGCAATCTCAGCTCTTCATTTGTAAAAATTAAACTACCACCATCTAACAATGTGTTTAACAAAATGTAGTATATATTATTAAAATAGTTCCAGAGATAAAGTCGCTGAAATCAATATGGCCAAATTTACCCTTTTAAGCCCCGGACCTCAGCCTCTGGGAGGTAAGCCTCTCAATTTGTACAATTTTAAATTCAGCCAAACATTTCTGATATCAATCATTTAGTTCCATAAAAAAAGTTTATGAAAGCAACATGGTCAAATTAACTTCTTTAGGCTCCGACCCTCTGCCCCCTCCCCCCGGGGGTCAATTTGTAAATTTTTTAATCCCAACCACCAATGATTGATTCCAGTCACATTCGGTTGAACTCCTATCAGCGGCTATGAAGAGGAGGCTGCTTCAGGAAATTGTTGACGGACGATTGACGACACGATACGATATAAGCTAAACGTGGTCCGTTGGACCAGGTAAGCTTTAAAGAAAAGTATGTCTATGTTAGAATTACCTTTGTGATATTCCTCTTTCTGATCATTGCGAAAGACCTTGACTCGGAGACTGAAGTAATTGGTTGCCTGGAACATGTCTCTGGGTTGGCGAAGATGAAACGTTGCAACCTTTCCTTTTGTGAACAGCACACCTGATCTCCTTGACCCGCACGACAAACCTTTCTGTCGACGCGAAAGTTCAATTTATTTGTTATCAAGGTCAATGTTTTTTTTTATTATGAGTAGTAAATATAATTAATCATACGCAAATATTTTTCGATTGAGCTCTGTGACATACCTTTATGAAAATAGATTAACTAATGCATCCGTTCTCCTACCATGAACAGATTAAATTAACAAAAAATGCAATGTGAAAATACATAATCTGGTGACAAGGAATATCAAATTGCATAAAGTATGTTGAAGAAAATATTAGCGATGTAATTTATAATACAGCTATGCAATGGCTCTTTCACACATTGGTTATCTCACCATGGATTTAACGACAAATGTCACGATGGAAACATTTAAGTAAAGCAGTGTCCGCTAAGTCATCGGTACATGTCTCTCTAGTTGTCAACAATTTCATATGATTCCAGTTGTACACATGATTGCTTAACATTTCTTACGACACAAACAGTACTTTTCAATATGCTTGCTCAACACACCTGATAAAATGTTGCAATATTTTGTGACAAAATATTGCAACGTCACAATGATAATCCATGTTTTCTTGGATGTGTTGAAATGGAAAATATCTTCCTTCACAAGGCAACGGAATGAAAAAAGGTGTACTCCATTGTCAAATTCTAAATAAGGATTGCTGTCCATTGAATGTATTCAAAATCATCCCTCACACATCAACGGTTTAAAGTTTAGTTACTGCGAAATTTAAAAAACAACCGAAATTATTGTTTGGAAAATTAACAATTCCACAATAAATTAGTCTTTTTCGAAGTGTCGTTGACATCGGTTTAATTACTCAGTTGGAAAAAAAACCTAATAAAAGTTTTCAACAGATGGACAGATGTACAAATAAGCGGATTCCAGTATCCATATCGATCATTAAGGTGAGTTAGGTGTATGACAAAACAAATTACATAGTTACATTTGTATGTTATTGATTCATTGCACTGATGTCATTGATATGGCAAAGTACGCACTATATGTTTCGGAGATGCAGTATTTTCTTAAATACAGTCTGCAACATTGAAAATTCATTAAATCAGGAGTGATGTGGATTTACATGATATGGCTTAACATTAGGTAATTGGCACGTTCAATGCAAATATGTCTCAAACCTTTAGTCGAATTTCCCAAATGAGATCTCCTGAGTGCTACAGGGATGGTCTGTGCAAATTTTTACATTTTATTGTACATGGGAAAGCGTGTAATGTACATTTAATACAGACATATAAACCACTGATAACCTACCAATGGTAGACCCGTAGTGCCCTCTCCATTAAAGATGTTGAGTGAAAAGCCACAGTCAGATATAGTTGCTGTCATT
>NW_018485202.1:0-4463 GCF_002113885.1 Mizuhopecten yessoensis
ATTAATTGAAACAAGACTTTAGAGTCAATATATTCGCTCATTTAGTTTTGTTCTGTAAAAAAATGCAACTCTATTAATAAAGAGTAAGTCCTTAGGTAAACCTTCTCCTCCGCCTTTGATAAAGCATAGACAAAAGAATAAGCACATAGTAACCATTCGAAATGTTAGATTTACAAACGAAGTATAAAATATTTTGTGGTACATGCCTCAACAATGAAAACAATTAAGATGATACTGATCAAATGTATGTAAAGTTTGTCAAATATATGCAAAAAAAATATATAATCACAAAAACATATACAGACAAATACAAGCACAAATATACATGGAAAAAAATGAAACAATACATTCACACAAAAATATAAAGCAAGAATTAAAATACAAATATTTACACACAAATACAAGCACACAAATATAAGGGGAAAACATTATGAAGGAAACACAAATATAAACACACTTATAACAAAAAAGATACATAATATACAAATATATAAACACAAATACAACCTCACAACTATAACACAGACGTTTTAAATTAACATCGTATTTAATTCTACCAGTATATTTATATGGTTTTTTCCTTTGAAGTCTTAAATCCTTTTATCTCATTTTAACAGGCGGTATAAACGTGCACATAACAAAATCATATATAAATGAACATGTCACTGTGCTGCTGTGAATGACGTCCATTATGGTTACCTTGAGTGTGGCATTCTGGCTTGAGCAGGTCACCTTCCCTCCTGTTGACTTGTTTGTGTAGTGGAATACAATTTCCATTTCTAATATGGAATAAAAAAAAATCATTATAATGCCGGTCCAGCAGCCGAATCCGGTATGTGCAGATGTCAAATCGACAACTAGCGTCGTGCCTATAAGACATGTTTATAAAGATATCACAGTGTGCGAAGCAAGTATCTTCACCTCCCTATCTGACATTAGTCGACTAAAGATGATCATTTAGCCTAGATTGCTTTAGTGTATAACTAGTCCCGGCCTATAATTTTACATAATTACTGAGAATAAAAAGAACTAAAAATGCCCTATTTTAATAATCAGTGTTTTGCTTAAGTGATCGAGTAATATAGATTGTGTTCCTCAGGTGTAGAGCAGTGTGCCTGTTCAATACAGAGCTTGGTCCGCCAAATCATTGTGGAATGATCGTGGTGTATTAAACCCCATTCAGAGCCAATCTTATCAATATTCGACGTAGTATTTACGTAATAATAAACGAAAATTAGCCTTTTATCTGTCAGAGTTTGTCCCGAGAAGTTATAATGCCTGTGTTATTATAACGGATTTCAGACGAGCTGGAATTCATATAATGAATATTAAATAGGTATTCACTGGTCACGCTACGTTAGCAATAAATGGCTGGATAATTAATAAACTCCAATTAAATGCGTCAAACTGACTGTAGCAATGACTCTCCAATGTACACACGTGACTCTGACACATTTCAAGTGGTGATGCTAATTTAATTGACGATTTATATTTATCGGCTATTTTCTACACATGCCTGATGGTCTGGGCATTTGTTCAATATTTGATCTCGGACAGATAAACGCTGAATTCTGACGTTTCCGTGTTGATACTCGATGAAAAATATTAAGATCGCTTGGGCGACAAAAATATATAACATTTTCATATGTTATTTTACATAAAGAGGCATTCCTTTATCGACGGTGTTAGTGATTTTGGACTCGGCACATGTAGTGTAGGATAAGAAGTTAACATTAATTAGATAATGTAGATAAAAAAAAAACATCATCCTACGGCAATGAGGCTCATTCTCATTTAGCCGTTGTCACACCGCGGGGTACTATCGCATGCAATTACCCCACCTTGACAATTATATTACAATTTCACGTAAAATGTACATCGAATAATGGCGATAATAAAGTGACCGTTTTGACACGTGTCACCTATTTAGGATACAATTGTCAGTCCTCTACCGTAATTCTCATGAATTCCGGTGTGTGACCAATTTACATTTTATCATCTTTACAGCATGTTAGTTGTGTGTGTATTTTTATGATAATGTATAATATCGCAGCTTGTCAGCATCATAAATTCAATTATAGTCGAATCAAAATTGATATCTGATTTTAATTGATTCATAAAATAATCATCTGTGCGACATCGCAGTTTCATTGTCATACCAGTAGAGTATTATGTTTATTATTGTTTATGTATAGTTAATGAACACTTGATTTTCTTTTCAACAATTTGCTCTTGGAGTGACGTCAAACATTCGGGAGTATTACCTTATTACTGAATCTAGTAACAAATTCTGAGCAACATTTTTGGTAAAATTATGTATTTGATAAGCTATCTTGATATATTATAGATTTAAGTATTGTTAGAATATTTCTCTTTTTACAGCAAATGTTAGTGCTGTTAGAAACAAATATCTTACTGAACAAAATTAATGTTTTGTGACATTTTTTTTGTAAGTAACATATTCTTATGTTGCTGGATTAGATCTATCATTATATAACACTTGTCGTCATAGTTATAGATACATAATAATTGTTACTGATACTAATTATTAGGCAATTTACCTTTATGTTATTACTGTTAGAAGGTTATCTATATATATGTTATATGTATATATAACAATTGTTAGCATAAACGTTATATGAAATAATAACTGTAAATATGATTAGATACATAATTTATGTATAATAATTGTACCATGCCAGATACCTCATCTATAGATGGCATTGGCTATTATTACCTGTTGCATATATTATCTTGTTATTTGTATTATTAGATCAGTTTTTTTATCTATAATAAGTATCGAACTTGTACGTTACAATTGTTAGAATTACACGTATATTTCTTACAAAAGGGTATATCCAGATGAAAAGTAATACTGAAATTTAAAAAATGATAAAAAGTAATTATGACACTGTCGTTGTTTAGTTATATTTTTGTGTCGTCAACCATAGCACGAGCTTGAAAACAGTGTAAAAGTTGACAATAAGGAAACATATTAAATGTTAAGGGAACCATTATAGTGGATTGTTCCGTTATTTTATTACGTCAGAACAGTTGGTTTATGTTAAGTGATAACATCCAATTTTATAGTTTTTGTAATTCGGAATAACTTTGTGTTTCAAACATGTGCTTTACTCCTAGACAATGCTGCCTTCGACTGTTGTCCACATGTTGAGCTGACATTTCTATTAACCCTCTTATTGCAACATTAACATGTATTTTGTAGAATATGGAAATGGCATAGTAAAAAGGTGATTTCTGAAAACTATCAATTCTGATATAAAGGTTAAAGATTTTTTTTATTATTTTTATCAACACCTTGGTTTGCATTGTTTTCTGCACAACATCTGTGCTATCGATTACAATTTAACTACTGAAGTTGAGAAGCGATATTATTTTATCCAATAATTCTTGAACTTATTAACACGTTAATACATAATTATTTTATTCACAAAACATAAAATGAATTCATAAATTCAAAATGCATGGAACTACACACAAATACCGAGATAATGGCGATTTTTAAAACAAATCTAATTGTTATAACAATGTATAAAACATGTATTACAATAGATTCAAAATGCGTAGAAGATGTTGTGTTAAAACAAAACTATATTGTTTCAATTCAGATTTGTAAGAAATACAAAAACATTTAATCTGACATAAATTGCGCGCGTAAAATGTTTCATCAAAACACATTGAATTTGTTTTTCTTTTGTTTAGCCTTACACGATACCTTTTCTAATATTGACTAATCAGACACCTACACACTGCTTTCTCTGTTGATAAGGCTTTAGTATCAAGGGGCCGCACATGGCGATGGAAACGCTTTTTTTTTCTCGAGTACTATATTTCTTTCTTTTTCAACGGTTCTGTGTGGATTTCCTTTAGTAATCTGGTGTCCTCTTTTGTTATGATGCCTTTCCCTATCGGGTTCCAGTTCCAATAAAACCTTTGCGTATTGGTGCTGAGAAGTTTTGTTGCAATACACTTTAATGAGGAAAGTGACAACAATAATTAATAAATGATTGTTTTAGTAAATTCCAACATGTGATAATACCGTAATGTTTAAAACAAACACGAGATTATTGTATAGGCAGTTGGTACTGTTTAAAACAAACACAAGATTATTGTATAGACAGTTGGTAATGTTTAAAACAAACACGAGATTATTGTATAGATAGTTGGCAATCTGTTTCAGTGTTTTGTAATTTAATTCCAAATACATTCAAACTCGTGCATCCTTTTCATCTTTCTACTCTCCACTCTATTGTCCCCATGAAACAGTGTTTACTATATATAATACTTAACAAATATCCTTACTTACAGTCTTCATTTATTTCATTTGTAGTTAATCTTTGATTTGAAAACGCATTCTCAGACAAGGATAAATATCATTTTTATGTATAGTAATTGTTAGTGTTGATTATTGTAAGTGAAATATTAGTAATAATAACATAGAT
>NW_018485203.1:0-4465 GCF_002113885.1 Mizuhopecten yessoensis
TAGAATTGTAATGGCCGATCAGCACAACAATGTCATAAAGGGACATGTGTAAGAAACAGAAACAATAATGGAATAGATATAGCAGGCCTCTGAACCAGGAGACGGTGAAAATAAAACTTTAAATTCTGAAGGGTTTTCCATATTGGTTGCCTTATACAATCATTTAGGCTAAAAAAAATGCATACTTGCCAACTCTCCCTATTTTGGAAGGGGACTCCCGATTTTGGACCCTAAAATTGAGCATTTGCAACCATGCAGTGAATTTTCTAAACTATTCCTATTTTCTATGATCTGATGATTTCCTCTGAAAAAACAGGTCAAAAGATGCCATTCAAAAGGGTTAGTTTTCCCCTAAAGGGAATATACACACATTTCATTTATGTTTTAATTCCGAGAACACGTAATCTCCTCCATGGAAATTGGCATACAGAATTCTTTCTTACCATTGCTAAGTCCGACTCAGCCCAGTATAGCTTCTGATGGATAACTTAAATGAACAGCAGGCTGGTAATCTAAGAGGACTTACTAGGGGCTTTAGCACAGCTAATTGGATTCTGTCAAGGACATTAAATGGTTGATTAAGATAGCTGTAACCCCAGTGCATCATGGGAAGTCAGGGGGTTTATTTTTTTATTCATATAAAAATCATATCATTAGTTAGGAGTATCGCACATATGCAGATGAAAAATCAATCTAATTTTAGATTTATATCATAGTTACAAGGTCACAAGGTCATCTTTTGAAAACAGAAGTTATCCAAGTGCAACATGTGTAGGCAGGGGTTGTTTTTTTATCAATGAAAAAAAGATCATCTTAACATCATTAGTGCGGCGTATCTAAGACATATAAACAGGAAAACCCAGCTATCTTTTACAAGTCAGACATATATCTGAAGTAAAACAGAATCAGATAACAACTTAACCCTTTGACCACTGTAAACCTTAATGGACTCTCATCCAGATGAATGTATGGTAGAGTCTATTCCAGTTACCTAGGGGTGAAACTGTTAAACCAATAGGAACTCACACCACTTTGAAGGTCTAAAGGCCAAGTAAAAAATTGTCCATTTTTAGTAAGTTTTACAAAAAGGAATTAAGATGATGTTAAGTATTCCTGTCCCACAGCAGGCATACTACTATGATTTTTTTTCATACTTAAAGTTACCTCCCCTTAATTATATTTTGGACCTGACTGTAGTGCGACTGGGCCTGGGTTACTAGCGTTGACCACGTAGCTCAGTAAATGGTTAGAATGACAGTACATTATGCACAATGATCAGAGGTTCTGGGTTCGAATCCTAATCTGGTCACACTGTTGTTGATTTCATTTCTGTTTATTTCATTTTTATAATTTTTCACAATTATTCCGGACAGTATGGTTTTATTTTTGGAAATGATTTATCAAAGCCATTTAAGCAATGAATATTTTCGCAAATGTTGTTATGGTCCTATATAACAGACATAACTTTTGATGACAAACTTAATACAGCCTAGTAGGGCTTTATGTATAAGTTTGTCAGTAACAGAAATGTTTGTTATAGGACCATAACAATATTTGCTAAAACATACATTATTTATATTTACATTGTGATAGAGTAGTTATATGCTTTGTTTAGTTATTTCTAACAGTCGTTTGAACAGCAAATTAACCGTAAGTGTTGACATAATATAATAACAAAATTGGTGAAAAAAGAGATTGATGACATTGCAATAGCAAATGTTGTTATAGTCTCACATCACATTTGCCTCTCTCAATGCATTACAAAGGAAGGAGGACGCAAATGTAAATATTTGTACCTGGAGGAAAAAGATTGTTACAATTTTTGTTAGTGGTACAGGAATCCTTAAAATTTCATACCAGATCATGCACTCCCATAACAATCACTGGTAAATAGGTATCTACCCAGTACGGTAATAGAAAACAGATATATTTCATTATCTGGCCTCAGGGCTCTTTCCAAACTTAATTAAAAGTTGTGAGGAAATTTCCTATAATAACATCTAACAACTATGGCTGAGTGTCTTAGGTACAGCCAACATTTATTTTGGATTTGGCATCATTCTGTACCTCCAAAGAGAAGAGCTCGATGTTTATCCTTTGGCCTGGGTCTGTTTATTAGTAGCTTTGCAAAGCAATGTTAAATTAGACTTAACACTTCTGTACCTAAAATTACGGTGAATGGGATTCCGTTGCGTAATGGTCGTCTGTTTGGTAGTAGTATTACCCAGGTACGATTCTTATGTAATAGGAAGTAGCTACAACAAACATTCCTCCGTCATTATTTTTGTAGGAATGATGTGTAATGGATAGCACAGCTGATGTGGAGCCAACACTGACGGAACATCAGGTGGCTATATTTATATACAAAGTGGAATTTATTGTACAACATATACCTGCAGTGCCTATCTGTTCACGACTACGTATCTTGTGAAAAGATAGAGTTTTCAGGTCTTAAGTCCTATGTAAACAGACAGACATATGGCAGACCAAGAAAAAATCTTTTCTCAAAGACACACACAGATAATCCTATCCAACCCCATTTTGCTCTTAACTCCATACCCCCATATACCCTTACTCCACATTTAACCCATTCACCCCTTTAGTCACATTTGAACCTTATCAAATCAAATACTGGGCAAGTCCAGTTTATATATGTAGGGGTGAATGAGTTAGGACTCCATAGGTAGTAAGTAAGACAAAGAAAAAAGGCAAAGAATGTTGATTGAATGATTTTACACTATGTAGCAACTAGTGTGTATTTTTGAAGCCCTTCTACATTATGCCCTGTAGCAGTGCCGCTTGTTTGATATAGAATCCGCTGATTAGAAATCAAGAGCAAAGGGGCCAGTCTATCCTACAGGATAGCATGTCTATATAAAATGGCCACCTGTCTATAAAGGTCACCCTGACAATCACCTATTATTGGAGGTCACCCCTCTACAAAGGCCATATTATCTGCAACCTGTCTGCAATGATAACCTGGATTTAAAAGTCATTAGCAACAACGTTTATAAGTCACCTGTTAATAAAGTCACTTTATTGGTGTCACCTGTCTACACTGACCACCTGTATATATATATAGATCAATGTATCATTCAACTGTTAAGGTCACCTGTCTATGAAATCACATTATTAGTCACCTGTTTTTAAAGGTAACCTGTCTATAGAGGTCACATCAGTTACCTGCCTACAATGACCACCTGTATATAAAGTTTAACATAACAGTCACTTGTATATAAAGGTCACATAATATGTTACCTGTCTACAATGACCACCTGTATATAAAATTCAACATAATAGTCACCTGTCTATTAAGGACAAATTTTAAGTCACCTGTCTACAATGACCACCTAAATATAAAGGTCACCTGTCTACCAAGGCCATCTTTAAATAAAGGTATATAGAGAACCTGAGTTAATTTTGATGATACCTCACTGCGAAGAATTAGGTTTTTCTTCCCCTGATATATAGATAATATAAGTAATTTTCTATCAGTGGGGTCACACTTTCGATACCATCCCAAAGCTGGGAGTCAAATTCCAGACTCCAGAATTTCTAATCTATTTGACAGAGCTTATCAGAAATCCTGTCAATTTGATTGAGCGCAGGAAAAAGTCAAATCAATTTCGATTAACAGGCTTCACATCAAGTCTAAATTACATTGCAGAAGTTTACTGAAACCTGGTGATTAGACATCATCAAATCTTTCTTTAGAAAAAAATAATTAAACTGAACTGACAACAAAGTTATCACATCGAAGTGAAAACGCTATCAATCATTCGTGCTTCTTATATCAGTATTCTCTCAAGTTTTAAAGTTTAAAGAAAATCTTCACTCATCACTGTCAGCCTGGCTGTCATCAGTGTTCCCTCCCATACAGGCCAACTGCTAGGCAGACTAAACATTTCACAGGGCCCCATGGTGTTGATAATGTAACCCCTCAGCACAAATAATGGAGATATTCTTTTAAGCGTCCTCCTTGTCATCAGCTTCACTGATAACTTCACCAGATATTTAGAAGCTCATTGTTCAAAACAGACTGTAGCCAAATAACCCTAACTGGGAGAATTACACAATGGACATTGTTATTCAATTTGCAACACAATGAACACAAATATTGGATATTCTGCTCAGTGTGATACCATAGAGTGACACCCTACTCATCATCTTTAATGATAAACTCCATCCATTATTAAGTAGCCTACTGTTTCAACAGAGTGCTGCCAAACCAAACATTGGCAGTCACTTCGGCTACAATGATACACCCTGGATTGTGATGATAGACAAGTCTAGTGGTGTGTTAAAGCGATATTAAGGATCCCTGTCCCCCTGCACTTTGGTTTTTGTCTCGCCGCCACGAAGTAGCGGAAGTGAGACTCAGGTGTTGCTTTTTTTCGTCAACAGCGGCGGCATCAACATTAAGTTTTTGCGTTTAAGTTAGTTTCACTGAAAGAATAAGTGCTAC
>NW_018485204.1:0-4468 GCF_002113885.1 Mizuhopecten yessoensis
TTTTTTTTTGTCTCGAATCTGTATCTACAGTGTAAATATCTTGATTTCGTATTTCTTTTATAATTTTCGCTGAACTTGTTCAAGCACATACATGGACATATCTAATTTGCCACAGTAGTCTAGTACTCCAAGACTGGCGTCGAGCTGTTCTGTTTTTTTTCACTCTTTTTAATGTATTACACAGACTTCTAGTGGAGGGTTAAGAGAAGTTCTAGCCAATGTCACGGTACCATAGTCGGCTACGGGAGTGTGCTGTATACGTGTCTTTTATTATAACTATTCATGTACATTGTATTTAGGACTCTTCAAGATTATGATAGATTGTACATACTATCATATTTATAGCGTCAATCTTACTTCACACAGTTTGTATATATACCTGTAAACTAAAACCTTTGCCAATAGTTCAAGGTTTATATTTTTAATTCTCATAAGTTTTGCACTTCATATTGTGCTTAGCTAAATATATTGGCACTTATACAGCAGTGTTTATACATGTAGCTACGCCATAAACATCTCAGCGATCAGATATGTCAAAGAGCTATAAAACTTATTTGATCATTGAACTAGGAGCCGCTGTGTTTTACCATTTTACATTTCGTGTGACGGCTAGACTTGTCCAATCACGCACTATTAACCTACGTGCGGAAATTGATGGTGCTTTTAGAAGGCGCCACGACCAATCATCGATGATTTAGCTTGGTGTCCAGTTCGGTCGCTTGAGGCGACAACTTTTCGGGAGGCATCGTATCAATAACACGTCTCCTATGATCAAATCCATTTAAAACTTTAAAACATCGAATACAAAAGAGTTATGCTGGGTTGGGTACCGTCCTACGTGGTTTGGCCTTCCTGCTTTCTGACATTGATCTATTTAGATTTGTAACTTAGAACTTGATATTGATGTCGCTTTAGTCTGCAGACTATAGGCTTAACTAACTTACTACCTCTTGCTATATAAACCTTTCCGCCAGCATCCAAAATCTACGTCTGAGGGGGAAAAAAATCATATTTATGTTTTCTCTATGACAGAACTAAACTAAAATTGGTATCTCTGTATCGTCGAAATTGCTCACAATAGATGAAAAGGATAACATGTAAATTGAATGTTGCCGATCTCTGCATTATTCAACATTTTAGCAATGATACAGGCAGATTTTGTTTTTCCTGTCGCTTTGGCTTAGCTATAACCCATTAACTTTAACTCCATTTACACAGGGTATTACACTGTGGTTTATCGAACACAATGGGAATATCTCAATGCAGCGATTTAATACCATAGTCTAGCTGCAATGCAACAAATAGCTAGGAATGAAAGTAGATGGTCATAATATGTTTGCTTCTGTTTTTGCAATACTGAATTGTTTTATATACCAAAACAAAGCAAAGCAGTCATTTGTGTGTTTCCCTGAAGATAAGGGTCACAAAATGTTATCTGAATATTTTAAGTTCTTTGGAAGTATTAAATAATCTCATCCCCTTGTTTGAGATCTCTTTATCTTTACCGAAGCTTCGTTCTGGACACTCAAACATCCTATCTAGAAGGCCGAGATTTCTTTAATCAAAATTCTTATCGAGTCTGTGGACATTTTTCTTGCTACATCACCCAGGTTGATTTACTCTTTTTCTTGCCAACAAATATTGACAACTCGACATTCTACACCATTCGGTGCATAAATGTAATAACTCTGAAACGATGATATTCGATTTATATTGCTTTGGTTGTTCACGTTGTTATTCCTCTCCCTTTTTATGGTTGTGAATTGGGGGAAAGATTTGTTACAGTACAAATCATTGTTAAATGTTACATGGTACAGAACATCATGAAGCCTGTACGTGTGATGAGCAAAATCAGTTAGAATGAAAATGTCAACATTTACACAACCCTCGAAGACTTGTGAGTTCTGACCACACAGTATGCAGTGTGATACATTATGCATTTTTTTCTTAATGGTCAAGAACTGTAACAGTGGTGTTATCCATTATAGTGCGATCAGTCTCAATGGTCAATCGGCCTTGGCAAACGCTATTCATCATTTCGGACATTTAATTTGGCACCGACTGACCTGAATAAGTGATACGATCACAATGCGAAGACAGTTCAATCTAAAGTCGTGGATTATCTGATCAACTTGATGGAGCTGTGTCTAGTCTCACGTGTCTGGTCAGTCATGCACGTGCCGATACGTTACAATGTTCATTGTCTCACGTATCCACCAAAACGATTTCTGAAATCCTGTTATCGATATTCGGACAATTGATACGTATATATTATCAAAATTTCGACGGCAAGAACGTGTTGAAATATCAAAGAAGTTTTAGGAGAAAATTGGTATTTTTTACGTTTTATATCTATCAGAGATATAGAGCGTATAGAGAACGCTGGCGATAATGCTACTTGAAATATTAGTTTTATGTCTTTTTGTGATAGAATCTTGTAATTACGAGTTATTTATCTGGTCATAACAAGCGCATTGCATCGTTTTTATAACAAAGCTTCGTCGGAAGAACAATTTTGTAATTACGACTGATTATGTCTTCATTATGACATAACTAACTCGTAATTTTACCACGTATGATAAAGACGTAATCACTGACGAGAAGAATAAAAAAGATTGACGTAAATCTGTCAAGATTAGAAATAACAAAACAACGGAGATTTGGCATTATGCTCCAAACCATTAGTTAATCATTTATATATTTTATTTCTATGGGTAACACCCTGACTACAAAATAACACCAAGTCAGAACATGTTTGAAATCAGGACGTAACAAAAACTACAGGCAGTATATATGTACACGCTTCCATTGCGCCATTGTACAACACTGACTGTCCTCACCACATGCAGAAAGAGTACAAATGTACGTTATCGCTACTTTAGTTTATTCTGTATCCGACTCTGTTATATTATTTTCTCGCCCTCGGTCCCAATTTATCTTAGTGTATAATGTATATAATTTGCTCCGCTGGCGGGAATACAAGAAACGCTGTGATATGTTGCTGAACCCGGGACTGGTTTTTTTCAATGCACGTACAGTTGTTATGTAATCAAGTATTGTTCATTGTTGGAATGCTTCAGTGTCTATAAACATTTGACAAATACTTACGATTAGTCAATGATGTAGACAGTGAGGTTCGACCCATGGCAAGATATCGGGCCGTACCAGCATCACTTGGACCAGCAAGAGAACTAACTATGATAAATAGGCTCTGTGTTTCCACGTATGAGCGGTTCATATATCACCGTAACTATTCTCCCGACATTATATGGTATATTAGGGTCTAAAGTTGTCTGGAGTTGGCTTCACCAGACAAACAGATGTGGACACTATACAACAGTACTTCATCTTTTTACGTCTACCCTTCCTCACATGTCTAAGTAAGTAATAAACAATTGAATGGCAATCCTCAACCTTGAAGTTATCTCAACACATACCAGGAACTGCCTTATATTCATCGAGTTTGTTGATTTATTTGATAATGTCACAAGTGAAAATCACAAAAAAAAAATCATTTACAAGTTGAAACCTAACTGGTCTTTATAGGTGAAAGAGACTGTGATTTGTGTTACTGTTCAATGAACCTCATATACTGATGTAGTGTAAGGTGATCATGAACGTCACGTCAAACAAAGAAGCGACAGCCAGTATTTCCTTACACATTCGAGGAAAGAGAAGACCCACATGCAACTAATGTGGAGACCATTGCAGAATATTATTTACTTCTTTTGTTAGCTTATATCAATTTGCTGTTCTGGGGTTCTGCATACACACTTTGGTGCTTTGATTTTTATACCGAATATCATTGTCAATGTCATATACCAATAGATGGTATTGTTTTGCCATAAATTGATAACTTTTTCACTTAAATCAGTATTGTTCAAATGTTAATTTTGTATAACGACCTCAGTTCTACTGCTGAAAAACAGCTAGGAATTTTTCATACTCAAAACGGTATTTACAAATTAAGAACTTGCACGTGTAGAACAAACGAAGCAGCTGTAAAGGGACAGTATGAGGAACTGTAACGCACTTATTTAGACGGACGCTGGTATACATGCCACACGTGACGACGAGATACGACGTTGGCGCTGTTTACCTTATTAATAGGGAAGGAAGTAGTGCGCGTACGACTATTTACCAAAACTCTCAGCAGGTCGCCTTGTTTCATTTACCTTCATATTATTACATCATTACTTTATGTAAACTGCTGCCAATGTACACACCAAGTCATGATTGTTTGTCAGTGTTCTGTGCTGTACTACGAAAAACATTAAAGACTAGATTTCCTTGTCAAAATGGATTTTCGACGCTTTTGTTCTTAGAGAGAGAAAACACACACATTTTTTATTTCTTTTCTTTTTTTGCAAATAATTGACAAAACCATGACGTGAATGAAGAAGCATGTTATTAGTGTTAACACACTTTCCAGTATTTGTAAAAAGAAACCCTTCAAAGTGTAACGGGC
>NW_018485205.1:0-4475 GCF_002113885.1 Mizuhopecten yessoensis
CTCTATACTCATTACAATGGCATGCTCTCTATACTCATTACAATGTCATGTTCTCTACACAAAGACATGCTAGCTATACGCAGCATATAGGTATGGTCTCTGTACATTGAGGTTATTGGTTGAATACTTGCTTACCGATAGCAGATATTGACACAAGTCTAGCTCGTATCGGCCTAACATCCTGTAGGACCACTTTTTAATTGACTGGAGATATATTCACTTCACAGACCGCGTTACATAATTGATGTCGTCTGCTTTTCGAAAGCAATAGTTCAAAACCAAAAGTAGATTTTGTTCTCCCAGGAATTACATGCCATTGGTGATATGAAGCTCAACGAAAAGGAAAACAGTATCGGTCGCAAAAGAGATCATCTGATGAAGTCAACCATTGCCATAGTTAAATAGCACTAACAGTGATACATACATGTAAAGAATAACATGAGAAATATGTGTAACACATATCTATATACATAGAAACAAAATCCCAGATGGTTTCACGTTGTTGTTAAAATGGTTTCGTTAGTTTGCCCGTAGCCCGTTTGTAAAGGCATTAAATTAAAGCAGGAGACAAAAAGGAGGTTAGATTACAAAGCCTTCAATACGCAAGAATAGAGCGACACTGTTTGTAAAAATGAATTATATTTATTATATAACAATTATTTATCATAGTTATGTGCTATAACTATTATATAACCACAACAAATTGAGCAAATAGTTAATATCTGTACAATATTTACAAGGGGAAGCCTGCCGATCATGTTCTAATGATTAAAATCACATTAATGAATAATTCATATATCCGTACTATATTGTTACTACTAAAATACAAAGTATTACAGAGCAACGAGCACCGAACATCATTAAGTGGTGAGTATTGCTGACATGTATCATAATATTTACATGTTTCAGTTATAACATATACGTAGAATATAGGATATCATAAAGTAGCAAAACTTACGTAGCATTATCACATTTTTTCTACTAATTCACTTGAACTCACGCCTTGTTGTAGTCCGGTTTCGAAGTGACTATTTATCTCTGTAATATGCTGTGGTATGTAAGTGTTTATGTGTTCGTCCTCAAAAAAGGTGAGGATTGCCCAAGACAAAGACCTTTGTCTGCACTGCCACTAATAATTCTTTACTTATACATGTATATCTATCTAAGTAATACGTATCCAACGAACATTTGTTTCCTCGGATCCAGTGTCCATATTGGATCATACAGTCGTTATTAACTACGAGACTTATATTTAAGATATGAATACATATAGCGACTTTTCCTGTATAAACTAGAAATATTGTAAAAGCATTTTGACATGCATCTCGCACTTTGATGGAAAGTGAAGAAAATCAACTGCCAATCGTGAATGCAAGCACTACCGGGAGAATTATAGTCAAAATCACAATGGAGGCAACAACGATTCCAATGATAAGACTCTTGTGTGAAGTCAGCCACGTACTCCGTCTATAACTGACAATTTCTCCAGGTTCAATGTCCAGCGCTGTAGTACTTGTGTTAGTCGTGACATTAGAACGTTCTTCGATCGTATCCACTGAAGTAGGCGGGTCCCTAGTGTCATCATTGTGTGATTGTAAGTATACACCCGGCGAAGAATTCACTGTCACTATCAAATTGTTGACATCGGCATCAGCTGTGTAAGAGCTCTTGACATCACTGTTTGGTACTTCTTCATCAATCCCAAAAACGCGTTCTGTGTCAATATCCTTACCTTTCACAAATGTTGGATTGTCGTGGCCCTCTGTAGGACTCCCTGTCATGGAATAACTCAAGCCATCAGAATTCCCTATCGACGGTAGACCGCGAGGCGGTGCGTTGTAATTTTTTGTTGTGTCCTTAATGTAATTGTTGAAGTTATTCGACTCTGAATGTCGATTGTCAACAGGAACAACATTGTGCGGGAATACTGGTATATCTTCTCGTTTCAATTCAATTTTTATAGGAGGTAAGTTATAAACAGGCACTGGCGGTTTCACTGTTTTCGGTGGTGATGGGTCACGAGTAATCCTTTTCTTTAACCGCCTCTCTTTTCTCCAGGCACGTCCTCCTGGGTTACCTCGTATTTCTATGTCCACTCCTTGGTTATCCGTGGTGAATTTATTTGGATTTACCCAACCTTTCTTTACCTCAATTGTGTAGTCAATAATCCCCAACTCTTCGGCTGTCCGGAATACCCAGAGCCGACGATTATCGCCAGTATACCAGTGTCCATTTCGGAATGTAACAGTCATCATTGGTATGTCTTCATCTCTACATCGGCCAAACAAAAGGTCATCGAGTGTCTCACCGATAGGTCGGCCACAATGGCTTCCATAGCTAAATGTACAGGCGATACTGTCTTGACTATACCTTATTTCAGAAGGACTAAGATACATGTTCCTGGTAGGTATTTGATAAAAGAGATGTTCAATGTTAGTCAATATGTCAATCTGTTGATTTGTGATTCATGAGGGTGTAACTCTCCTAGACTCTCCAAACGGTCGGCAAAATGGTGACGTAGTGACAGGTTTTACCTGTTATCGGATCACCATGATTGTGTGCAACCTTTACATCTTTGTATCTAATTTTAGCCTGCATTATGCCTACCTGTGCTTTTCCACGAAAGACTTTTACTTCTATTTTCATTTTCCATACGTGATATAGTATCGGGTGATTTTCTTTAGTTTTCACATTATCCTAACAACCGTCGGTTTCTTGCAAATCATAGATTTTAATGTATATTTTTTTACTCGTTCATTGCGGGGTTTACAAAAGCAACACGTACTATACCGTCATTATAATGGTGGTATTATGACATATTTTCATGACCTGTATATGACTATCGGCATCACACGAGGAGTTTTCGATGGTTCAAGTAATCATTTTTAAGACCCAATACTTGTGTGATCATATGAAGTTGAAGGTAAATCATGAAATTAAAAAGCAGTTTTTAGAAAGTGGAAAGTCTGATAGCTAACCAATGAAGATACGTATATGTAAAGGGATAAAAGCAAAATCAGTCAGCAAGGAAGGAAAGACATGCAAAATATCTGTGTGTACATCCGTAGTGGAAATATTAAATATATGACAATGATCGCACCCTTACGAATAGATGCATTATCACTCCCACTTTACTTTCAGTAACACCCCATTATAGGTTTTATTTGTTTATATGCAGGCAAACTGCCTCACTGAAAGTATATTTTTAAATAATTCACATTACATAATTCTTCTCAAAACTATTGATACAAGTATTTATTCTCAATTGGAACAAATGAAAGCGGCACGATGCCATCACATATATAATGTTTTTTTGAAACTCAATGCACATCGAAAGTGAAAGTTAGATCGGTAACGTAAACGTTTATTATACAAGGGCATACCTTAACCTATACCTATATCTATGAATTCATATAGAAACTATCAATTTTAGGAACTCTGTTTGATAGCTGTTGTAGACAAACAACTTGTCGCACAGGTAACCCGCTATATAGGAGGAATAACCGATGAAAGACGAGAAAACCAAAGTTGTGGTACTGGTAACCCGCTATTTAGGAGGAATAACCGATGAAAGACGAGAAACCCAAAGTGGTTGTACAGGTAGCCCACAATATTGAAGCTGAACTGGTGTACGACAAGAAATCTCAAATAGTCGTTACGGTGACCTGCTATATAGGAAGACTGGTGTTCAACGAGAAAAGCCAGGTGGTTGGATAGGTAACCCGCTATATAGGAGGAATAACCGATGTAAGATGACAGAAACCAAGTAATCGTACAGGTGACCCGCTACAATGTACCTTTTCACGTCTTATGCTCCCATCGGCTGTTTTGACAGAAAACACGTGTGTTTTAAGCAACTGCTTTTATCTTCGATGTTGAGAAACTTTCTAAAATTAACACTGATATGGTCGGATGTGTCATAATTTCGATATCAATGGTGATCGCGCTCAGAATTTCTACCATAGTTCTATATATATTATTTACTTAAAGTGCAAACATATTTGCCATATTAAAGGTTTTGTTAAATTTGAAATATTTTGCTATGGAAATCAACAAATTTATATTGTATTCCTATAGAATGTTTCGGGGTTTTTTTCGGATTTCTTTCGTCAACTGTCCCCAAAGTAGAAGATTTTACTGAATCCGTTTTATATCAATATGTCGGTATAAATATGCAGCATTTAAGAGTATCCACCCTAACAGTATATTTTCTATTTTGTGTATACTCTACTGAGCTAAGTCTGATAGCAGGAAGATCATTATCGCTATGGACCAGGTCCCAGGATCATGAACCAATCTTAAGACTAAGTTTGTCTTAAGTTTTGACTGATAACACCCACAAATAATGTCATGAAAAATGACGTCATACGTGATTGACTTAGCAAAAACTTAAGTCTAAGATTGTTTCATGATCCCAGAGCCAGCTCTGTTGTTCCCTTGCATTTTCTGTTAAAATCTGGATATCGGATTTTTGT
>NW_018485206.1:0-4476 GCF_002113885.1 Mizuhopecten yessoensis
GTCATATCAATTTTTAGAATTCATATTCCTACACAAAATGAAGTGTCCCTTGTTATACAGAAAGATCCACGGTTTGCTTATCTCACACAGTCTTGTTCATTTTCAGATGGACCAGGGATGACGGCGTAGAATACATGATGAAGTTTACTGGCTTTCCAAAGGAAATACTTCAACGTGACGTCAACCAATTTATCGCGTGGCCTGGTCACGCATGCGCATATAAGATTGGCGAAATGAAAATCAAAGAGCTCCGCAATATGTCTGAGAGGAGATTGGGTGAGGAATGCTTAAAGCGATAACATTTTAATGAAGAAAAACAGCTAATTAAATAATTCCTATTCTTACATTTGTGTACTGAATTTCTGACTAAGCCACAACATAGTTTTCAAGGGTGACAGGATAGGTTGGTCGGTTGTTCCGGGTTTCACACCTTTCCAGCTAAGGTCATTTAAGAAGATGACTTATTGTGTGTTATGTATGCGCGCATTAGTGTATATGTGCCGGAAGCAGGGTTCGTTTGTATGTGTGTATTTGCCTCCTTATGATAGCGCAGATCTGGTGCCGATTTTATAGTGCTTCCTCACTGAAAACCATGCCGAAGGCACCCAACACAGCATTCTGCCCGTTCACATTAAACTTACAACGGGTGAATCAGTTGTTGCCATTACCCTAGATGCTGAATGCTAAGCAGGGAATAAGAACTACCATTTTTAAGGACTTTGGTATATCCCGACCTGTTCAGAATCTGCCCTAACAAGTTTAATCAATTTTGAGTTAGAGTTCCGATTTTGTTGACATATCGGTATTATCTTGTTTTCCTCGTGTTACCCATGGTCTATATAAGGTTTTTTTGACGCATTTAACGATCTGCAATGCATTTCTCTTATTCGACGTTTCCTTCTAATGAATAACAACGTGAGGAAGAGTGAATCACTCGATACCATATAAACAGATACTTCAACATGTTGTTTTTTTCCTTTGCAGAAAGTCTGTTTAGCGTGAAGGAGTTCCATGACGTCATACTAAGAATTGGCCCAGTGTCGTTGGGAGTTCTTGAGGACGTCGTGGACGAGTGGGTGACCGAGACATTACTGTTAGCCACTAGTGTCGCCAATATCACAAAATCTGTATCTGTGTTACATGCGATAGTCCTGTTTTGTCTTGTCAATTTTCTCAACCAGGTGTTAATGCCTTAAACTGACCCTCGTCATAATCTCTCGTCGTCTCCTTCAACTAGGTCAGAGATTCGTCGACAGGCCCTGCGTATTGCCTCGATAACTCAACATGGAGTTCATAATATCATATTCTGACCCTGAGCACTAATTGTAATTGGTAACGCTTTGAACTACGTCATAGAACGCTAAGCGTAATTGACACAGCCACCAGGTCGGACCACTATAACCAGATTCCAATCACGCTGTCTCGTCATCACTCTGAACAATACCATAGTTCTATAACATGCCACAGGTCGTCCTGCCGTATCTACCCTCAACGACAACAGCCAGAACCTGGTCGCAATATCATTACATCTAACACGGTTATATGTTGTCTCGTCAGTGCCTTCCACGATGTCTGTGATCGCCATTCAGCCACTGTCTTTAATAACATCTACGTTCATGTACCTGCCGGATTAATGCGTTGTACAATTCTTAAATATTTAAGCCTGTCTTCTTACATTGGTGTGACTTGAGCCGCTCGTTAATTTGAAACTGTTTGTTATGTACATTGATTGGTTTGGGTCTCGTAGGATCTGTAGTCGGCGTGGGTTGGAGTTACATCCAGCGCGGCAACCAGACCAGGACAGTGTGCACGGCTTATGCCAAGACATGACTATTTTAGCGATTGTGCTTCATACTGGGCATCTAAGTGTTTGTAGTAGGCTTGACCACATTAACCATCCTTTTACGGCTCAAGCAGCTTATCAACAAGGACGGCGGTCATCTAGGTTTCGCGCACCTCATAAAATCGTATGTTAATACAATGTTTTCCAATTGTGTCATTCTGTATAAAATTGAATATTTATTTGTATTATAACTGAAAGATTCTTAAAAGATTCTTAGAAAGTGGCGTATAACATTACATTTGATGTTTTCCTGTTGAATAATATTTGAATTAAACTGGTGTAAGGTTTATTTAATTAAATATCTTGTTATACAATGTGACTTTATCGAGGTCTGTTACGTTTCTAGTATTAGAAAACAGTATTCTCTAATTCGTCCTCTCAGCCGTATATAAGTACCTTGTCATCAAAAATATCACCATTTCGTATTGGACGGAGCCGTTTTATTTAGCAACGTAATTCAAACTTGTGATGCAAATGAATAGAGTTATCTTTTTCTCGTCCGAAGGACGGAGATATCCTCACTGCCGGGCAGACGATAACTAATTGGATTTGCTGGAAACAACACCACTTGTATTTGAGATTGAAGAAAGATAAGCATTCCCCACTTTGAAAGCAAGACAGATAAACCTCGTTTAAGATTTTTCTGTCAAACCCGAAGGTGGGGAAGGATTCTGTTGGTCTTGTTTTTATCCTGGTCATATCTGTGTATCCCTTCCTGACTCATGTTCCGTATACACTTGATACAAACATATATTGTTAAACATTGTTTATTGGTTGTATGTTTGTATATAAATTTGTTATCTTTAAATTAGTATCCGACTTAGCGTATTCCTTTCATCAACAGCAGTGTTTCGCCTGACTTTACAACGTTATATCCACTTCTGTGTTGAACGCTGGTACGTTAACACTCCTATCGTGATCATATACAACGGTAGTCTGAGGACATTCTATCCGCCGGTGCCGTATGTAAGCTACGCATTGTTGCATTGGTATTGGGACGGGAATAAGTGACACGCAGTAAGTGTGACACTGCACATTCCGTCTAACATGCTACAATAGCTTGAAGATAAACGTGCAGGAACCACACATCAGGACATATACCACCGGTTATCAGAGCTTCGCAACAGTAATGTTATGTCGAAGCTTGAATCCCCGTACTTGTCTATTAAGATTGTCCGACTGCTAATTATCTTCCAGACCCCGGGATCATGAAACAATCTTAGACTTTAGTTTTAACTATGCCAATCACGTATGACACCACTTTTTATGCCGTTTTTTGTGATTGGTTAAGTCATAACTTTGGGCAGTGTTAGACTTAAGACCGTTTTATGATCTCGGCGCCTGGTCTATATGAGATCCCATGTTACGGAACTGGTGAAATGGAAAGAAAGGAGAGAATGAAAATTCCTGATTCACCGAGAAAAATACTAGGACATAATCATCTAGTTTTAGGAGGAGCAGTCAACAAAGGAACAGAGAAGCATGATTAGAACACAAAGGTGACACTAGTGAAATGGAAAGAAATGAGAGAATGAACATTCCTGAATCACGGAGAAAATACTAGTTCATTATACATATATCATAGTTTTATGAGAAACAATCGGCAAAGGAGCAGAGAACCATGGTTACAGTATTAGGGGTGACACTGGTGAAGTGGCGGGAGACAAAGAATGGAAATTCCTGTAATCATGGAAGAAATACTAGTACATTATACATATTCCAGTATTAGGAGAATCAATCAGCAAAGGAACGGAGAAGCATGATTAGAGCAGTACGGTTAACACTTCAAGAGTTAGCTCCGAATATCGTACTTTCCGTGACAGACGTCGACTCAACTGATGAAGGACAAACCTTCACAACAGATTTCCAGAGATGCAGGTTCATCAAGACTTTGGTCAAGTTATATGGTCGTCATTATGATATCATCAGGAAATGTGATTTCTGCTATATGAAGGGCGATGTGTTTGGTTATGCTCAATGATGAGCTTTGTTGTTTGGTTGTTACTGCCGCGGTTCTCGTTTTGAGGACGTTTACATAACTTTGATTTGACCTAGATTTACATGATTGTGTGGTCGATGAAGCAGAAGACGCCTACTATTCTGGAACACGTAATCTTGTTTTTTTTCTTTTTGTTTTCAATGGTCTCCATGTCATTTTTTTCCTTTGCTCCTATTTTCCTCCATTTTGAGTTTGGATTACAACTTGTTGCCACTTCGGTATTTTCTTTTTTCGAGGGAGGCGTTAGAGAAGACAATGTTGGTACATTGGTACAACACATAAAGAGTATTATTTTGCAGGCAATGCTATGAGTACGGTAATGCTATGGACAAAGGGTTCCATGCATCCTCGATATCCAGGGGTTGTGCTCAATGTCGCTCTCTACACCCCTGGAATTTGTCATAGCAAAATTGAAGGCTTAGTGTGTGCCACCTTATGGTTGGGACAACAAGACTAGTTCGATCCTTTGATAAAAGAATCTCACGGTCACATAACAGTAAAAATTGACAGGCTTTTAAGTCAGGCCTCCCTCCTTTGTAATCTTCTAAGGACAGGTATCAGCCTAGCGATTGATAAGTCGTTTTTACCCGAGACCAATCAAACAGCTATCTTCTGCCTTCAATTTTGCTATGAC
>NW_018485207.1:0-4479 GCF_002113885.1 Mizuhopecten yessoensis
GTGAGTTAGCACTATAAAGTCGGCATCAGATCCGCGCTATCACAAAGCGGTAATTACACCAACATACCCCGTCTCCAGTACACATACATGTACACACACGCACGCACTCACAACACACACGGAGGCACGTCCTTAAATGACGTTAAACAAAATAAAACCAAACCGAACCAAACTAAACATTACTTGGAGCTAAAGAATAGTTATTAGAGTTTTGGTAAAAGTTTTGGGTGTTTTACTTTGTAAAAATTATAGATTTTCGATTTATATTTCGTCGAAGTAAAATCAGTATCAAATAAACATTTTACAGAAAAGATTTTTCATGGCACGAGGGTCAGATTATCCACGTTGTCATATCATAAATAACACTTATGGAAAAATTATCAACGGAGTTGTCCCATTACTTGATGTGTCATTAAGCCCGATAAAGGTAGACATATGCAATTCAAGGTATTCTCATTCATTACATATTACCAGGTGTTGGACCGTGTGCGGTACAGATATCGCTTCCTCAATCCGGAATCGATGTCGATATCTATCACATGTTTGTTTTCGATAACAGAACTTAAGTGAGCTGACGGCCCGTCCCCTGACTCATCATACTATTATTATGATCTATGTCAATATCATATGAAAATCTGTCATCCGCAGTTATAGATCCGACAATATGTACATATATGTGTGCATCTGTACTCGTAGTGCACCTCAATTTTGACTGGATGAACGAACTTAGCAGGTGAGGAAAAGTTTGCCTGTTTTTTTCTTTTTTGTGTGTGTGTGTGCAATTCACATCAAAACAGTCAGGGACAGGACACATACATGTATAAAATATCAATCGTGAATACTAGAGGGGTGATCTTTGAAAAACTGATAAATTATTACTACATTTGTAACAATAGTGTCAATAAATAATTGTGAATTTAGACATACTATTTCTACAACTAATAGATTAAATATTGGGACTAATATGTGTACGTACTACTGGACTTTTCCTACACTTGGGTCATGCAACTTTACTTCTGTTGATAATCATAGATTATCACTTTGTGATTTCAGGTTTTGTTGTTGGAAGAACTTCCTCATTACGAGCACGTAGATAAAATCGAGATGCGTCCGCAAGTGGACTCGAGATTTTGACCACGTACAAGCGATGAGAAAATGCTTTCTACCATAAACCCTGTCAATAGTGTGTGATAATCTATTTATCATCTATATATACTACTATCTTATATATTTCTCCATTAAAACAAAACAACTACTTCCATATCTTCCATCTGACTTCTAGGCCTCATGATCATCACGATTCAAGGTCGGTGACAAACGTAAACAAATAAAAGTTTTTGCGCGGAGGAATAGCATATACCTTAAGAAATATTGAAGAAACATATTTTAAAACAATATTACTGTCATCTCCATACGTACTCTTACAGGTGCTATTGTCCTCACGATATGTTTCATAATTGTATAATCATTTGTTAATGACGGACTACATTCTTAAGCGAAACACTGCTGTATGGATGTTTGTTCCTGTTTATAACATCTTATAGGGCGAGAAAATATTCTCTTTTGAGAAAAATTCATTCCTAAATTGGAAAAAAAATCATTCTTAAGTTGTTTTTTAACTTCTTCTCATACTGGTGGGTGGTATAAAGTAGTATATATAGATGGTATTTTAATAAACAGTCCAATCTCATTTACACCACTTCTAATTCAGGTGTTCTCCTATCTAGTTAACCACTAATCTAGTTATTACTATCTCTACCCATGTTTTCATCAATCACTTATCTGTTGTCAAACTGGTTAGCCTCGTTTTCAACCATTACTTATCCGGCTAATAAGTAAGCTACTCTAATCTAGTAGCTATATAGTCCCGTGTCCCACTTCAAGCTTCGTTGTTATCTAATACTACAAATACAAATGTGACCTACTTTTTAGTGCTTGCTAAACGAGGATATCCGAATTACCACATTCAAACATGCGAAGAAATTAATTATATCATAATAATATCTTTTCCTTAATTACAGGAAATTACTGTTAGCGTGGTCAACAACTTAAAGATAAAGGAACAGTACCCACCACAGGTAAAGGGATAACACTTGTATTTCATTATCACATACCGGATGATCATATTTGTAATACAATAGAGAATCGACTGTTATCACAGGCTGAGGGAGTATACTCTAAACAAACTAGTCAGTACGAATTCTTCACAGCTTCAGTATTTAAGAAGGTACCGTCGATGAAATGGCTGGAATGGCTACTCAAACCTATAAAGAACAGAAGAACAGTCAGACCTCTTGTGTTCATCACAAGGGTGAAAAGTTGGAATGGTTTTGTGAAAAGTGTTCTGAATTGATTTGTCCGAAATGTGTGTCCAGTTTACACAAAGGTCATAAATGTGACCACCTGAGTGAAATTACTCCTACAAACAAACTGAAGATTAAAGCATTCATCTATGACACGGAAGAAAATGAACTAACTCAGATTCACAAGGAACTCAACTCCACCCAGGACAGCTATCAAAAGGACATTGACCATTTAGACAGTGTAGCCATAGAAGTAGAAGAAACAGGAAGAAAACTCAAGGAGGATCTTGATATTTTTATATCTCAAACACATTCTCAATTGAAATTTTTGAAAGACGAAAACTACAAACTCCGCCACAGTTACGCAGCAGAGCTTGAGAAGACACTTGGCGGATTGAAAGAGCAGTTGAAACAATGTAAGGAATCCCTTCAAACTGGCACAGATATCCATGTGTTTGACATGGTCCTTGGACTCCAAAGAACTACCACGTTACCAAGGAAACCCACCTTTGGTAATGCATGGTTCACCCCAAACAGGACTAATGACGGAAGCCTTCAGCACGCTTTTGGTAAAGTGAAGTTGATCCAACCAAGTTGGTCTGACGAACCCAACTCCAAGGGTCCAGACGCTCTTCAACAGAAGACCAGTCAAACTCTACCAGACATTTTGCCACGGAACAGCCAGGAAGTGCAGTATCCCCTTCCACCACAAGCTATTACAGCGCCAGAACAAGCCTCTCTACCTGAGACCAGTCCTCCGCCACCGTACGACCGTCTATCGCAGATCTCTCCACTACCACCACCATACGACGATTCTCCACAGACAAACATTTTGCCAGAACTAAAATCTCAGTTGAACATTTCATCTGTTTGCCCCACTAATGACGGCGGGGCGTGGACATGTTATTGGAAAAGCGACACCGTGACACACCTGACAAGCCAAGGAACCGTACAGCAGAGTATACAGATTCCTGTCGTGATCAAGGATATCAGCGTGTCTCCAACTACCCAAAACATCTGGGCATGCTCTGACAAAGACAACAGCATCATTGAGCTGACATCAAACACAATGAAATGCAGATTCACAATTAGGGACGAACCAAAGACCCTATGCGTCATTGGGGAAGACCACGTTATTGCGGGAACGAAAAACAAAATTACAGAATACACTTCAGAAGGAAAAGTTGTCATCGCTACAACAAAATCACTGTTTTCGAAGCCCTTAGTTTGTTCACCACAGAAGATATCGCAGTGTCCCATCAGTGAAAGGATTGCTATAGTTGACAGGGATCGATCAGGTGAAAGGGGTCAAGACAAGCCCCATATCGTTATCATGGACAAAAACCTACAGGTGCTCTACCGATATGGACGGTCCCAGCACAAAGGCCGTCCCGGGACAAAACCGTTTAACCCATGGGATGTCGCGTACGACCGTATGGGACACTTGGTAATTGCGGACGGTGGCAACTGTTGTCTGCATCTCCTGAGTGGAAGTGGAGACTACCTTCGCCTCCTCCACACTGACACAGCCCTAGCGTGGGCTGTAGGTGTAGGCAGACAGGACCAGGGCTTGTGGGCGGTGTTCGGTGACCGAGTTAAACTGGTAAAGTACGTGCATGGTTAAGTAAAGTGATGTTGAAAGATTGTACTAATCTTCACAAGCAGACATTGCCACGGGGACTCTTAAATTGCGTAACTCACTCTGACAAAGAACTATTAATGTCATTGGATTCAAATCCTATCATTCTCTACGTTTCCCTGCGATACACTGTGGTGTACAATGTAGTATCAAATAATACAAGATATACGCACTGCGCGTCATACTACAATGTACCAGCAATTAGTACTAGCAATATATTAGAGATTAACGAAATGGCAATTAACCAGTGGCGTTATATTGAAAATTTTACGGTATAAAAACATCCGATCATTAAATGAAAGGTCAACATAACATCAACCATAATGTAGTGTTTTAATTTTATTTAAATCAGTTCAACGTCACAATACCATATTGATTCTCGGACTACGCAACGTTATCAGACTGCGGAAAGTTGATATGCGGTTTGGATTCTAAACAGATATTGATCAACCACAATTTAAATGACATGGATTTCAAGGATGATATACTTTTATTAATTACGTATTGTCTATTCATAGTTTTGTAAAATGTTCCTTT
>NW_018485208.1:0-4479 GCF_002113885.1 Mizuhopecten yessoensis
GAGAGGAATAATGTTTATGTATGATATATTTGCATTGTTATAAATCTGGAAAAAATGAAAATAAAAAATAAAAGATAACTTCCTATCTGGGGTTATCGACTTCATTGTGTACGGTATACAGACGTGTTTCATGTTTTCATGTTATCAGGAACAGCAGGATTCGTTCAAATATTCTTGATATGTACGGCTATAAATTAAGTATGTAGTATGGTAAAAAATACAGCATTTGAAATTAAAGACACGTTCTCCATTAGTTTTCATATGTTAGGGATAACACAGTTTGACAAGGGTGTCCATATGACGAAGAACTTTGACGACTTCGAGTATTTGTTTATTTTTGTGACCCGCTGTGATGACACTGCTATATTTTGTATGTTGTATTAACATATTTGTACGTTTTTTTTCTTTTTGTGATGAAGATGAAGCATATTTTCTCAGGTCTTGGGTGATGTATGGGCGATCGTTTTAGGATAGAATACTGAAACTACTTAAGTGAAAATAAACTGGACTTAATGGAAAAAACATTTTCACTTACGTGTAAATCTTTTTCACTTAGGTAGTTTTGGTAGTTTATCCTAAAACAGCCGACCTGTGTAAAAAAAG
Source organism: Mizuhopecten yessoensis (assembly GCF_002113885.1). Taxonomy (NCBI): domain Eukaryota; kingdom Metazoa; phylum Mollusca; class Bivalvia; order Pectinida; family Pectinidae; genus Mizuhopecten; species Mizuhopecten yessoensis. The sequence goes on from NW_018485208.1 coordinate 604, forward strand.
GTTTGCGCTAAAATGAAAATAAAACTGGACTTAATGGCAAAATTGTTTCACTTACATGTACATCTTTTGCACTTATGTACAAAAAGCACATAACGTCATAAACGTTTTTGCCATTATGTGTTTTTTTTTGTACTTCAGTGCAAAAACGACTTTTTTCTCTTATGTTGTACAAGCATTACAAGACCGGTATTATGATTTGCAATTAGACGAGGAAAAACAGAAATGAATACAGTTCATTCAGCATAACTTAATTGAGTTTTTGAGAATTAAAGGTCAACTTGAGCGTATAAACATGTGATATTTATATTAATTAGCCCGAATACGAATAAGCTCCGAAAGTGTGACGTCAAATGTGATGTACCTGGTTCAATGCTTAAAGAAAGGTTACAAGACGTGATTTTTGTTTTGTTTGTTTATTAAAACTACTGTAAGATGCAATTACTTTGATGTCTCTGAAACATAGTTGAAGAGGCGTTAATGGGTTGCTTATGTCTGACATTCCACATATTGGGCAAGAGCACACTTCAATGGGCATGCATTTTTACGACTGGGCCGCCAGAGACAACAACAGCTCTTTCTGGAGAAACTTCCCATTCTTTGCCTATTAAAATGCAGCCATTGTACAATCATCATCCATTTAAAAACTTCACTAAAGGATACTGGTGTATGATTGGGCTACACCAAGTTTGAACTTTGTATGGTAATTCATTCTAATGTTATTATCGAGAAAAACACAATGAAGCAAAATTCGTTTTAGCAACAGTGATCTTGACCTCTGGCAAACCACATCCAAAATCAAAAGGAGTCTCTGCAAGCCCTAGGGCAACCCACACACCGATTTCGAAGTTTTCATGATCATTTGTTCCAAATACAAATTTTACTTTTAGCAATGGTGATCTTGACCCCCCGACAGACCAAGCAAAAAAAATAATAATGTTTTTCGCATCCACTAGGGCAACCCACCAACAAAGTTTGAACTGTGCATGATCAATCATTTGCAAGGCATCATCCACACAACCACAATGACTGGGGGGTTTTGACAGCTATTTTGGGAAAGGGTCCCTGAGCAGGAATTTGGGAAAATATCATCGGCATTTGGCAAAAGTTGGGAAATTTCATCAGTTTTCCCACATGTTTGGAAAAAATTAAACCTGCAATTTGATTAGCAAAAGGTTTTCAATAAACAAACAAAACAATTTTCTGTGTTTTGTTTATCCAATTTCAAATTTCCCCTATTTATGTATTTTGAATGCTCTTCCATTGACGATAATACTTTGAACGTTGGACATATTACGACTGGTAACTTGTATAAACATGCTTTTAAATCAAATTGGGAAAATAAAGACTGAAATTAGAAAAATGCAAGGTATTTTCAGGATAAAAAACTAGCCCGTAACCAGAATCGTAGACTTATTCCCCAAATTGTGTTAAAGAACAATAGGAATAGCTCTTTCAAGACTTTTTTTTAAACAAAATGTTATAACTCCATAAATAGGGTTTTATCCACATCCTCTCGATGAAGGTGTTGTATGTATCAAGTACCATTCAAATATACGGTGTACTTTTGGAGAAATAAGGTTAACATAGTTTTAAAACAAAGGTGCTCAACTCTATAATAAGGGGAGGTAACACCAGTTTACACACTTTACAAACATCCCCTCGGTATAAGGATTAAGTGTACCATCGGTTATTCAAATTAGTGTAGTACTTTGGGAGGAGTGGTGCAACACTGTTTTCTTTTTACATTAAGGCACATACCAATTATGAAAATTGGCCAGATTAGAATATTAATTGCACCAGTTCGGAGGGAGTAGTTTACATCAGTGTGCTTTCATGAAATTCTGCTGAAAACTAGGAGTAGCACAGACGAGAATGCGTCTACAGACGGACAGACCAATTCCAGTATAACACACACATCCCTAACTTCGCTGTGGGGGTTATAAAAATGATCAGGGCATGGTTAACATGGTTCATTAACTTTTCAGAAGAAAGCACTTTCACGTCACTTGTTTGCAATTTAAGAAAATAAAGTTTCAAGATTTTAATAAAGATTTTCCTTTTTTATTGAACCGTTGCTGGTAAATAGAGTAAAATATGATTCCCAACAGTTTAAAAAATACTGGATTAAGTTCTTATGATAATTTTATTGTCAACATACAACAACATACAACTCTGAATCAGTTCTCCATAGAAAAGAATACATATTAATTTAATTGTCTCTAGTACATATATTTCGGCACTTTACAAGGAATATTGATTAAATTCTAGCACTTCTCCAGGATCAACCTGTTTTCCAGTACTTTTCAAGCACTGACCTCATTTTTAGCACATAGTTACCTTGTACATGTATTAAGAATGGCAATATCCATGAAGAGTAGACACTCTAAACGTGTAGAAAAAACATACAATGAACACATGAAGCTAGTCCTAACCAGTCCATAACTTAACACTTTCGCCACAGTAGACCATAATGGACTCATCCAGATCAATGTAGGCTAGAATTCTTGACCAACAGTGAAACTTGACTTAGTAACCTCAAGAGAACTGGATAGTTTCGTTACATACCATAGTTTGTCTTTAACGTATGGTTTTGAAACAAATTAGTACTTTATTTTAGTACTTTAATATATCACATTCCTTTATCAAAATATTATCATTTGAAATCCATTTTATGCAAATAACAGCTATTAAGCTGTGATACTCACATATCATTGAGCTAATAAAGTATGCTAAGAGCTACTTCTAAGCTGATGAGCTACATATTATCTCTGGAAGTTTGAAGCAAGGTTATCACACCTACGCTTATATATTTTGCCTTGCCTAAATCTTTCTTTTTTTGTATTATTTTTTAAGGAAGCAATGTTAAAGTTCACATCACTCTCATAGATAAACCTAATAAAAATATTTAAAATATGATTTATTTTCAAGCTACCTGCTTAAATCTTTTTCAACAGACTTGTGACAGGAACCAATATGTTTGTTTGGCCTTAGTTAAAACTTCACAACCTGTACATATCTCTTAAAATAACAATTTTAGTCAGGACCCATACAGCATAATTGATATTTGTACATCACAACAAATCCTTATCGTCACACTGTGTTTTCCTTCCCAATGACTATCACTTTGCGTCTACTTCAGATGTCACCTGCCCGTCTTGAACAACCTTGGGTTCTTCGATGGATGTGTCGATCCCATTGTTCATTTTGTCAATCAAGGTGAAGTCTATAACAATCTGACTTTGCTTTGGTCTATATTGTCTGAAAAATATGAAAGTAAAGACTCAAAAGGTGAGATTTCTTGTCACATTTAATTCTGGATCAATGTGCTGTTTTCTTAAATAAAATCTTGATGCATTATCGATATTTCAGACAATTGGATGCATTATAGAATAGATAGTTGTTATTAAATAAGTCACACATTTCCTATACAAAAATATTTGATGAGCAACAACTCCATACTGCTATTAATATTATCAATTCAAAAGTACTAAAGCAAGATAACAAAGGTCAAGGTTAAAGGTCAAGATATATAAAAATGTCATGCAATAGAAAGTTAGTACCCTTTTTTGAAATAGGGGAAAATATGTGCTGTAGGTGCATGACCTGTTCAGCAAGGGCTGCAGGCAAGAGCCAGGGGAGAGTGCCAGTGTGGGGGGGTGGGGGGGTGAATTGACTACCAGATATGCATTAGAATAAAGCATTTGTGAGACTGTTATGATATTGTATAATGTAAACAGCGATAGCTGTAAACAGTGTCGTAAAATATTAGCAGTGACAATTAACATTAACACAGGGAAAATGCCTCAATAGTGGAACAGACAGAAAATAGCGAGCCATTCTGATTGATATGTCTCGCCTGTGCCCCGCTTTGACCAT
>NW_018485209.1:0-4482 GCF_002113885.1 Mizuhopecten yessoensis
CTCACCCGTTTGACGGAGGGGATCCTGAGGGTGTCCTCCTCCACCTGGAAGCCACAGACCTGTCCCACCTCTATCACCCAGTCAAGGAAACAGCGGTAACTGCTCTGTCCACTCACTTTCTTGTTGAACTTGCAGTCAAAGTCAAATGGGCAGCAAGGCAACACAAAGTAACGACAGGTGTATGATGACCTATGAAATGAAACAAGAGCAGACACATGAACAACAATTTAGGGAAAAAAATCGTAAGTATTCGCTGAATATTAACCATGAGAAAACAACAGAAAATGAGCTAGGCATACAATATCCCCTCTGCTGTTTGATTCAGGATGAAATTCTATTTTAGGACAATGTTACAGTTACATCTACCTTGACCTTTGACCATTGTAAAGTTCTATCAAAATCTGTCGAGAAATACAGTACATGTAGCTAGAGTAATGACAAAGAGTGTATTCCTTTTTTAGTAACACTAATATTAACTTTTGACAGACCAAGCACATATACCTGCACCTGCTGAGTCTTCTTCCGATAACTGCGACAGAACTCATAGGTATGAGTGCAATTGTCGCAACACAGTTCTAGGGTGTGTTTTTTAGTAACATTGGTCTTAACCTTTTACCATAACACATATATACAAAGTTGTCCAAGATTTGTCAAATCCAGTCATCCTTAAAAGCTGTCCAGAAATATATCTACTAGAGGAAAAACATGTGAAATTAAATATTTAGCAACAAAAACCTTGACCTTTAAAATATTGTGCCAATTTTAACACTTACTGTGAATGAAGATATATAAACGGTTTACATAACTGGGACGTTTCAACAAAATTTGTGAAGAATGATGGCTTCTAGAGTGATGAGAAGGACTGTTAAATATAGTAGGGTGGACAGACATGACAAAAACATACCTGGCAATACCCTAGGTTTGTGTACTTGGGGGCATCGTTCAGAGCAGTGTAGCACCTACCTTGCTGCCATGACTGGTATCCAGGGCGTTAGTTCATCACTATGGTTACCAATCAGCCAATCATACTGCGGGAACAAGGAGTCACAGGACGGAATGATTGTCTCTTCCTGCAAAATGGAACGGTAGGAGGTTACTTCATAACATGGTCAGTGTGCCGGACAGGTAAATTACCCACAAAACATGGTGGCACATGTAGAACATTAAGGTTAGGGGCATGGCTAGTTCTGAGTGACTGACAGGTACGTCACCTCATGATGTGTCCGTACACATACAATAGAAAACAACTCCTGTCCAGTTCTATTAGATCAGTGTTCAGCAAAAATGTTACACAAATCAAAATGAAGAAAAAGCTCCTTAAGAATAGATTTGGCAATCAATGTGGAAATGGACAGTAGCAGTGCAACCACTAATGAGGGGAGGGGGCATGTCTAGTGTTAGGTGTGATTGGTGGGCAGGTTCCCACAAAAGTCAATTGAAGCCAGACATTTTTCTTGTTTGTATACTCACTGCATATCGAAATGTTTTTAAGCTTCAGTTTATTTTTCGTCTTTTTCGCCTCCGTAATGAGGGCAAATCAACCATTACAGCAAACATTCATATGAAAGCAACATAGTATACAAAGTAATTAAATGTGAAGGGAGAAACTAAAACTGGGCAAATATGGATTTTACCTGTGCAGCACAAAAGTTTGACTGGGTGAAAAATTCCCAGTATACAGTATATCATTGAATCTAATGTCTGCTACTGAAGGTAATGGGGAGGATTAAAAATTATAAAGACACTAATTACAACAATAATAGGATTTAGTAGCTCAACATGCAACAACGTCACTGATTTACGCCCTGGTATTTGTTAATTCCAATGAAAAGAATAAATCTACTGTTGCTATTGAAAATGTATTAAGAAAAAACACAGCTTCCAGCATTTGTTCTTTAACAAGAAGTGTTTCTTTAGTCCATTTTTCTGAGAAAGGTTTGATTATCATTATAGTTTATTGTGAATTAAATACCTATAATATTCATGTCTATATCTGAACTAGTAGTAGTTACCTTAAGGCGAGTCTCCAGGCCATATAAGTCCCAAATATTTCTCTTCCGTACATCTAAACCAACACCTGGGTGCTGTAAAAGTTTGACATGCAAATAGTAAAGACATTTTTGTAATCCTTAAGGCACAATTTATGTTGGCAATCAAATCAGCAATGGTCTCTTCACTTTGAGATCAACAGAAGAGGCCCATGGTGCCTGTATCAACCTCACATTACTTGATCTGTAAGAAATAATATAAGGACATGAAGAGCTTGACCTTACGAGTAAGTATCATACCTCTTCATTCCAGCAAATTACAAGCCAAATTGTTGTTTTTATGTTTTACGATTTCACTAATATCATAAGACATTGTCTGTATGGATATGGTCACAGACATTGTCTGTATGGATATGGTCACTTAAAGTACCTAAATTTTCAGGAAATTTGTTTCAGCAATCACTCGTTTGAACAAGAAGTTTAAATCTTCAGCTATGAGCCCATCAATGACTCCATAAAAAGATGCTTTTAACACATTTAACTCAAGTAAACTTGAAAACTGGCCAATTATTTTAATATGAAACAATGTTTTAATGTAATGAGATATATTTAGATGTTATCACCGAAGTACATGTTCCTAATACCTAGCTATGATGGATACTTACACCTTCAGAAGACAGGATGTGAACAAGTAGTCCATTTCCACATCCCATGTCTACAAACGATTGCTTCTCCTTTAAATTCTTCTCCTTCCTCTCTTGTTCCCAGATTAACTGTTATGAGAAATAAAGAAACTGTAAATAACATAGGAAACTAAAAATCTTATATAAATTTGGTAAAAACTATCAGAAATTAATTCCTGCTTTCTGTTTTATGATAAGATTGGTGACATGTATTGGTGGATGTTTTTATCATTTATGAAAAGTGTTCCATAAATTGCACAGGACCTGTCACAGTAATACTTTTCATCACAATTCTAAATTAACATATCATATGTATGTGTCATGTACTAGCTACAAACTTACTGTCGATCAAGATCAAATATGAAAGAAAATGCTTTTGTTTGACGTACTAAAATTTCAGTTAAACTTTGACCCCTAGTCATTGTCTAGCCAAATAAATTTCATTCTCAAAGTTTGGTATGTATGTATCGATGACCCATGTACGATCAGCCTTATTTAGTTTATTTCTGCTTGCATTATGGAACAATGATTACTTAAAAAGCATTCTTGCTAACATAGTAAACAATGCATTATTAATTAAGAGGTACAACTGTGTGTAAACGATGCTGACATTCTGTGTACATACATTGATTTTATACAAAGCATTACTCACCAATAGGTATGTTGCTATGCCAACATCTTCATAAACAAATTTTGCAGGATCTGTTTTCTCGGGCCAGCACTGAAAAATATTAGAAATTCAAATATCAATTACAACACAATGTTATACAAGCTAACAGTTAGGGTTGGTGGTGGAGTGGAACAGAAGCACACTGATCACCTCTCTAGATTCTAGGAATATCATATATAATTACTTATTTACAAACTAATGGTTAGGAATGTCGAAGCACGTGTGCAATAGCAGACATTACCCTGCTTTTCAATAGGCTGATATCTACAAAATATATATTCCATTTTCTCAAAATTAATGTGTCACTTCCATTTTGCCTGTTAATATGAGAATTGAATGGCATGTTCATTCTTGTATGAATGCAAATCTTGGTCTTCATAGTAAATATGTTAATGTATTGAAACGATTTGTGAAATATTTTGTTTTCTACCTTTCCTTTCAAGATGAATCAACAGGACACATAACTTGTTTTAACTAAATCAAAAATAAGTTTTCAAACTGATACAACATAAGTCTGAATCAGTTCACCAGGATAAAAAGTACAGACGATAAAGTCAACTCGCCTCTACAAACGTCTTGCCGTACTTGACTTTGAGTTGGTTGTACAGAGTGTTGTACTGGTCTATCCTCACCAGACGAAGAGACTTAACTGTCGTCTCCAAATGTTTCTGTTCACTCCAATTTGCAATCTTTGGTAGAAGTATATTTGTTAGCCAAATATCTGACAGAATTATTGACGTGTCTTGTTCAGCAGTGGCTTCAGTCTTAGAAGTATATGAATCAGGTCCTTCTTTGACTGTTTCACCATCGTCTGGTTCAGTGTTAGAGACACATTGATCTGGTCTTGTTTTGACAGGTTCACTTTCAGCTGGTTCCGTATCTGAACGCCAATTGTCCTTTTCAGTTTTGCAAACCCTACATATAATTCTGTAAAGAGGAAATTACATAAATGCAATGATACAAAAGATATCGACCAGATTGCTTTATTAATTTATAAATTTTTGATATATAATTATATTTTGTAATTTTTCAAAACAGTGAGTGATAACTGGAATCAATATTGAAAGTTAATGAGTACTGTTGACAATATGCATTGGTTTGTTTGTGTTTTACGTCCTATAACAGCTATGGTCATTTAAGG
>NW_018485210.1:0-4493 GCF_002113885.1 Mizuhopecten yessoensis
ACTGACATTTAACAAAGCGAATTGCGTCGTCTGCTATCCTGGTCGAAGGATATGAAAACTGGTTATATCATAAAAACGGATTTACAAAATACACATGTAGCATTTGAAGCCGGTGCTGGATGGCTTACATATTGTACGAGTTCTGCCTTTAAATATTCTGAACCATAAAAATCAATTTTCAATTTCACTATCAGTTGCAAATTCAGCAACCTTCACCCAATTGACGGACCCGTGTGTCTAAGGCTTAATGAGGCTTCAGAGCACCTCCGATATCTCCCAATCTTTATTTTCACTATGACATTTTCTGACTGAATTTTCTCTTACCCGTTTCAGTAAACACCTACCGCTGGAGCTTGCAGTGACCATTACACAAACTGCTTTTCCTTTTCTTAGATAACTGTAAATAAAGGAATACCTAGTAGTATGTTTACGTGAAACCTTGATACACCAGAATCAATATCACGACGATGCCAGTCTTCAAAATATGACTGAACTCAAAATCGATTCCTCATTCCTTCATGTCACACATCCATGAAAACCTTACACTTTGAACTGCTATTTTGATTTTGTTTAACTTTCCTCTTAGGGGAGATTGACATTTTCTTGATTCGGTCGTCAATGGTACGTCCTTTGCTACAATCTTATGAAATGTATCTGGTATTTCTGATAAGCAATTACAAGAAGAGGACATCATTTTGTGTGACGTCATAATCGTACAACAGGTCAAAACCGTATTTTATGTTCATTTAACTGATTTAGCGCTGAAGCAGATAACAAAAATTAGATATGGTTTACGTTAACACACACAGGTGTAGCTTAAGCATGAAATGACAGATTTGTAGCCTACTGCATCGTACTGGTTTTAACGCAATATATAGTACTGCCATTATCTTGCTTGTGTCATTTTCCTGAAATATTGAAGCCAAGGTATCATTAAATGTTAAACATCAGATGATTCATGTTAGAAAATGGCGTTATCGCATCATTCGGCATACCTAGTACAATGTTATAACACTATATTATGAAGTTGCATATACTTCCGTAACTAAGTAAGCCTAGGACGTAGAACACTTCTAGTAACATCTGTCTCCCTCTTCCTATCATCAATCAGTGTTGATCATGTTAATATGTGAAACCCTTCTCAGTATTGAAGGGCGTCGTCTGCTAAAGAAGTATGGAAGTCTGGTCATCCCTACCTTGGGAAATTGTATGTGTAAGGATCTGCCAATATTTGGACTATCATGCATAGGTGTATAGCTGATATGAGATGGTGTACCAATATGACATTTGGATGAAGACAACAGAAACAACCCGGATGTTCGTTATTAGCTATATAAAGAACATCCGATTGCAGTTATAGCAAAGAATGCTCCCATTAAATTCTCTTCATTTCGTTTTCGTCAGATGGTCAAATTCCAATAACTTTATGAACAATGAAACATCTTCCATAGTAAAAGATATCATACGTTTCCATAATTGACCAGAATAGGATTTTTATGTGTGAAATTTTATTTTGTTAAAATGATCATTTGCTTTTATATGATCCATCAACCACAATAACATCGTACAGTGCCATATTGTAAAATAGGGGTAAATGGAAGGTGAGAGAGACTGGATGAAAAACGAGATGCTGTTTTTACAGATTGTACGAATAACGATTTCCCCCATATCTGAGCCGTGGACAAAGAATAGGGACGGGCTGCGCGCAGACAAAGCCCAAGTCAGTCGGGAGCGATACGTAGAGAGTCCGCTCTACAGCGTGAGGCATATTAGTGTTGCGTAGCAACGGTGATAGGAGTGGGGGCTACGAGGTCACGGCAGTATGTTATGAGCCAGGGCAAGATGTCGTCTGCTAGCTGAGAGACTGTTCGCCTTGGTTAGTAGTGTCCCGTCTTGTACATCCGATATAGGTTATGCCGAACATCCAGCTGTACTAATGATGCGTATACAGTAACATATTTATAGAAGTAGATGGTTAATCTTGATCAGAGTCAACATAACAATTGAAAACACCACAAGATGATGTAACAATGAAATGTATTTGTCTGTATGTAGCTGAAAGAATCGAATCGCGATAACAGGGACGGGTGATATTACATATTGTTTTATGTTCGACATAGCCGTTTAATATCGCATTTGCACTACGTCATTAATCTGTAGGGTTGCAAAACGTCTGTACTATATTTCGATTGGCTGAAATTGTTGAGTTGTTGGATATTCTGAAGCAAACATGTGTCAAACTAAAGAACCTGATGAAGACATTCATCGAAGCCTTAAATTTCACTGTTAAATGTTTTTACAGATGAAGTATTACATATATTGTTTAACGTTCGGCCTGGCGGTTTGATATCGCTTTTGCACAACGTCATTAATTTGCAAGGCTGTAACGAATCTTAACTTTATTCGATTGGCTAAAAATTGAGTTGTTGGATATTTCGAAGCGAGCACGTGTTAAACAATGAGAATATGATTAAGACATTTCTTAATGACTTTCATCGTGAAATATGCACATTTTCGCCTCGTGTTTTTTCGGCTGGAGCAGGAGAGAAAATACACTACTGGGCGAAAATTTGTTGCAACAAGAGCGCGAAATATAAACGAGGCGAATTCGCCTTAAAAGGTTAAGAAGGTAAACAAATAACGGTTTTCAATATTACAAAACGCATTCCATTGTTTAATATATTAATGTAGTGCGTTGTTTTTTAATTTCATCGAAGTTATCTGTAATTTTGCTTGCGTTTAAAGTATAGAGAGGTAATTAAGCAGACCTCACACACTTAAAGCTCAAATGTCATACGAGAAGATGCAGTGAAAAAAACATTTATATGAAATGAAACTGGCTACTTCTTATATAGTTATTATATTCAATTTCGTGTTTCTATCAGTTGAAATTCCTTGTCAAACTATTTTTTCATGTCTAATTAATGTTAATTATAATGTTTAAACTTTGTTTAGAAATGAATGAAGCATATCGAACGATTCTCATAGACAGAATGTTGGGATCACTAAAACATTTGATCAAAAATATCGATATCTTGTTTCTGTATTATTTAAAACATAGTCGGTATCAAGGCACTGCCGTAGTATGAATTACTCTTGGCGAAAGGTCAAACGAACAACTCACATGGGAGGCACTGTGATTGTTTAACCGTGGCTTTTGCTATCCACCAGATGTATGCAATGCATAGCAGCACTGCATGAATGTTTGAACGGTTCAGCAATATCTGTGAAGTTGAAGCATCGGTAGAAATTCGCGGTAGCAGCAACAGTCGCCATTAAACACGAGAACATGACTCCCAGGCATCCAGATAACTATCTAAATGGCCATGAAGGCAAAGACAACAAATATCTCATAAGTTGCAACATGTTACAACATGGTGTCACCTTCATCTCTCATTGCTAATGTAGGAGGAGAGATGTCCATTGACTCTGTCAGGCTGTCCATGCTTGTGTTCTCTGTCGCCAATATTTTCTTGTTTTCGTATTTAGGGTGGAATCTCCCCTCGTGCCTCGTTATGGCAATTAGTGACTTCGAACAACAATGTCACGCTGGTATGCAGAGTCTATCTCAAACAGAGGGATTTTTTTTACCTAATAGGACGCCAGAATCAGGTGACCGTAATTTTTTTTTAAATCAATAGTTCTGTACATTAAAGATTAATAACATTACAGTAACAGTTTGTTTGTGTAATATAAGCGCAAAGTTTTCGAAACAGACTCTAACATCCAATCGACAATTGTTCGACCTTCAAGAAAATACCTCTGAGCTCGAATATATATACAACATATCACTCTTGTGTGAAAAAGTTCACAAGATCAAAATTACTATATCAACCAGGAGATACGATATGTTTAGCCCACAATAAAGCTTTAATGATTCTTTTCTTATCCTAACACACAGGGGTGTCTAATACTTAACTCCCACATTTATATAAGCTGGATAATATCGACAAGAGAATATCGAAATGTCAACAAAACCATTATATAAGAACTGCAGTTTTGAAGACAAATTTTACCACGTGTGAATACTACCGATCAAACGCTTCCACGGACAGCATTGTCTAGCTAACTAGTAAGTCAGTGAGTACTGGGCATGTCTGACAGTGGGGAGTTATTCGGTTCAAATAAAGCAAAGAGTATGACCTACTTTAACAAGCATAGAGAAAGATATATTGTTTGTATAATACATTATAATGTAGTATACCTGATGTCGCGTTATAAACCTTCTGTCAAGAGGTAAAGATTGAACATCTGTCATACTAAACCGTTAGAAGTACGGTATCGGGCAACAGGAATGTTTTCCTAGTGGAATATATTAAAACATGAAAATCTACAACTGTGTCCGTCATCGAACCCCAAAGCCGATACGAACAAACAGCATTACAGAAGAGCTGAGGAGATATCAAAACGTATCAAAGCTACGAGGAAACAGTCAAACCTGTCAACTTATTCACCCCTGAAGACACATTTGAAATCTTCCATTTCAAAGGTTG
>NW_018485211.1:0-4500 GCF_002113885.1 Mizuhopecten yessoensis
AACCAGTATTTTTGCACACATGGTCCTTTGTTTCAGTTGTTATTTTGGACTTTTAGGAATTTCCATCATATTTTTTGCCCCTTTTGCCCCTAGCATCACGGATTCATGAGTCCGTAGAAGGACGAAACAGCGGTATGATGCAGTGTTATCCATTTTTTTAACATACAGTATAGATATATTAACACATTGACAAGGTGCAGTCTCCTGTGTGTGTTACGTTGATCCTTCAACAGACATTATGAGTTAATTTAAAGCAGTCTATACGTAAACTGCTCACAAGATGATCGACATTTTACAATCAAATTTGTCGGTTTCAAGGTCATATGATGACGATGTTCAATGGGTCTGTTTGAACATGGGTCACATGCTTAAAATAGCCTCTTGAAATGACCACTCCAAAGGCTATTTGTGCAGGCTGTCTGAATGTCATGGCGACGAATAATGTTGATCTTAACAGATTATTGTGGTTTGTGAAATAAAAGTTCGAGTGACTACAGTGTGAAGTATTATCTGGAAGTGAGCAATAATTAAGCGACACTAAGTCCTCACATCCTTCATAATAAATTCAGTAGATTTAACGATGATACATAAAACAACGATATAAAGACGATACTATTTCAATGTTTAATACCAATATGTAATTATCAATTTGTCTATATTCAAAACATGCTGAATTGCACAATAGATACATTGTCTACTACTTCTCGTGTTTTCGTCGAGCATCAACACTTTATTGCATAAATATTTAATACTTGTAAATCATCATATAGAGTTTTGCTGTACAGTAAAATAACACCATGGAACACAGCGTATTCAAGTTCTTCATAATAATTAGATTAAATGTGAAATAAAATATCATTTCAATAAATTGTTGTATTAAGGATACCTGCCCCACTGCGCTGCTGTGGTTTTTCGTATTTTTGATAAAACCTGTAGCACAGTTGGGCCAAGACACCTCCGTTCTCCAGCAGGTCAGTCGATAAGAGCGATGTTAGAACAATCTGAAGTCTAGGGTTCGAATACCACTCTAGCTTTAACATTGGTTGGTGGTGGTGGGGGTATTCGGATCCTTAAGTAAATTCTTGACGGCGACGTATTCCATAGTTTCTTCAGCGGGAGGCATACACACGTTCTTACTTACGTACTAGCATCTTGATAACTGTATTTCCATTTGGCGGGAAATATTCAGATTGCTCTTGGACGAATGTTTCACTTGACGAAAGTATTCCTCCCTCAACTACCATCACTGTAGTGTTTAACGAAACTCCATGACACAGTTGTATCGACAACAGACTTCAACAGCATTGTTAGAGAATCTAATCAAATAGGTACTGGGCCAGATTTAATCAAAAATAGCTAGTCCCATGCAAAAAAATAAATCTGAAAGGTTGAGAACTTGTGCGACTGGCCATATTGAAATAATTTCATTCAAGCTGAGTGTCGCCAATTAAATGTCCACCCGGTTAAAATAACATCAACTGAAAGAAAAGTAATTTGATTGATGTTTTTTTCTTTATTTCACAACCGATCTTGAAACTCCAATTGTTTTAGCCAAGACAAGTTAGGGAATAAAAATCGTTATTTCGGCAATAAGAATATCAGATGACGTACGTATATAAGCTTGAAATGTTATTCCAAATACATAACGGTTAGAGCTGATTGGCCTAAACATTTTTAATAGCTGACCAATGAGCATGCAGTATACATGCATAGACAATAGCGAAATATGGCGGTGACCTTATCACAAGATTGTGATCATATACTGGTTTTATAAAACTGCAAGCGGAGTAGTCAAAAACATTCTCATAGCGAATGGGTTCTGTAACTTAAGATTTCTTTACAAATAAAGTCAGCTTTTAATAAATAAATAAAAAGAACGTACCCAATGCTCGTGATTTCATCAAAGCGTGAGCTCAAACTTTGATTTAGAAAGCCATCATGGCGTCACGCAGTTTTATGATGACGTCACAGTCATACCAGGGGCCGTATTCACGAGACCGTTCTCTTGCTCACACATGGATTCTGTGCTCAAACCATCTTCTTCGTAACTCGCTTAGATCATGTGACACGGTACAAATGTCAAGTGTAAACAATTTAAACAGCTTTCTGCGGACAAAAGAAGATTTTTCATTTATTTATCACTAGAACAAGAAATTGGGCTTGAGCACAGAATCTGCGTTTGGCATGATAACAGTTTCTTTAATACAGGCGCTGATATTTAAGACACGATATGACGCACACAGCGAGACCAAAACAGCTGTCTTACTTTAAGCGACAAACAAGAATACTTGACCTTTCACCAAACGAGTTTGACCTTTACACCTCACTTGTCTGTTATACTTAGCCTAGTGTTGCTGACGGAAACCTCGGTGAAAGATTAGGTGTATATATGTGTATAAATGATGAAATCACATTAAAATTCCAAATGTGAAAACATCGACTATTCTATGCCTGAACTTATTTCTTTGGATTAAATTGAAGATGTCATACTGTAAACGTACATATGTTTGCGGTATTCCAATTGTCGCGCTATTGCTATTGCGCTAAATCATTACTGTGTTAATTGGAGTTCCTCTATACGGTTTCTATTGTATATGTTATAAGTGCGCCAATTCTTCAATGTGCTAATCTTTTCAATTCAATAAACCGCTAAAAATGTTAGTCTGCTAAAATAAGTACTTTTACAGTAAATTGAAGATCTATATACAACGGCATGCTGCTATTAAAAACGATATTTAGTTTAGGGTTATCATGAGTAAGGACTACCGGTTAATGTTTACACACAATACGCGGATATAAACGGAAGTTAATGAAGTGTTTGAGCTTAACGTGTGAATGCTACATGACAATGTTGACCGAGGTAAATACTGTGTTTGCGATGGCGAGAGCGAGTATACGAGCTGAAACACGCTTACGCGAAGTTACACGTTAAAGTTTATATAAACGTCTATTTTGTGTTTATAATTAATTGATGATGAAAACCGGTATATTGCAATACCGAAGGTCTTACAATTAAGCATGGATACCGGTATATTGCAATACCCAAGGTACTACATTTGATGATGAAAACCGGTAAATAGAAATACCCAAGGTCTTTCAATTGATCATGAATACCGGTAAATTGCAATACCCAAGATATTACAATTGATCATGCATACCGGTATGTTGCAATACCCAAAGCCTTACATTTGATGACGAAAACCGGTAAATAGAAATACCCAAGGTCTTACAATTCATCATGAATACCGGTAAATTGCAATACCCAAGGTATTACAATTGATCATGCATACCGGTATGTTGCAATACACAAGGTCTTACAATTGACCATGAATACCCGTAAACTGCAACACCCAAGGTCACACATATGATGATGAGCACGGTGAACAGTATTTACAAAGTTCTGGATTTCTTCTGTATCACTAAAATGCACACCAAACAAGTCAATCATGATATTTTGGGAAGTTTGGGTAAGCCTCAACAGCGGCTTGCTTCCTGAATCAATGTTGCGATCACTGTTGAATGTAACGTATCTCCGTGTTGGTTTATCATCATTATCACTTTCTACGGTAAACAATGCCATTGATGACAGTCTCAATCACACTATAGATATAATCCCAGCCGTTCGTATCCTAGATTCATTTAAGGAATATTAAATATTGGCAAATGTAGACTTTGTTTAAAAGGTTAAAGGTCTCACTTGGTTATGCCCGATAAATAAGGACACTGGCCAGTAGAACGCCAAGCCAGTAGATTCTGGCGTTGCCGATTGCGACTGGAGTGCCGCCATTTCGTTTTTGCTCGTCAATGACTTTCTGAAACGTTCCATTCCTGGCGCCATAACAATCGGTCTGCATCGCCCAATAGAACGCCTCTTTGGCGAAGGCGCCGACGTCCGCATTACACGGCACCAAAATGGCGTCAAAGATACACATGGCGAGTTCCTTGATGGGTCTGAAACAACAATGAACAATCTCTTACTGGAGAACTAAGATAAGTCATTGAACAGCAGACGAGGATCTAAATAAATGATCATTTTATGTGGTTACTTCATTAACAGCATCTATACTACTTACTCATCAGCCAAAAATGATCTACAAAATTAACACCATAATAATGGTTATTGTCACTCTGTCAAACTTAATTTGGGTTTTGAAGTTTGGAAATATAAAAAAAAAAAACATTTCTAACATTATTCACTGCTTTCAACATGAACATGAGCATATAAGGCTTGTCGGCCGTATAACAATAGAGTATCATTTGACATCTAAAATTGATCGTCTAACAACAAGTGTATTATTTGACAACTAAGATCGGTCGTATAACAACAACTGTATTATTTGACAACTAAGATCAGTTGTATAACAATAGTGTATCATGGTCGTATTACAACAGTGTATTATTTGACAAATAAGATCGGTCGTATAGCAACACTGATTACTAGACAACTAAGATCGACCGTATAACAACAGTGAATACATAGACAACTGAGATCGATCGTAT
>NW_018485212.1:0-4500 GCF_002113885.1 Mizuhopecten yessoensis
GTATTTGTACGTATTTGTTATATGTACAGTACTCTGGTGTTACTCAGATGTCACACCAGGCTACTGGGATTGTTTTGTACCAATGAACATGTCCTTTACTGATTTTGTGTTAATTCCCACCTTATACTTATTTTGGTTTGTAGATCAATCATGTTGTATGATGAAGAAAAAAAGGGAACTGTTCAGTCTTCAAATAGAAAAGATAACACATCATAGCAGCTGTAGGATTATTGTTTATTAAGAAAGGATACAAAACAAAGTTAGAAAAAAAAATATCATGGAGGAAAAAATCCATATATCATGAAATCATCATCATTAATCATTGCATGGTGTTAAAGGTCATACTTCATAACAGGGAACAAACATTCCCAGACTGAAGTCAGGAAATAGACTTCTTTTATGATATTTACTGACATTACTAAAATACACAAAAAAAATATGCAAGCCATATATCCTACACTATCTGGAACATATTGGTACATCTTTAATCTTATATTATTTATAATAAAACCCTTTTTACAAATGTGCTTCTTTCGTCTACTTTTTATTTTATAATGTAACCACCTTTCAAGTCGACTTCATACACATTCACCGAGGCAATCTGCAGATGTGGGAAACAGCTAGGCAGAAATAAGAAAAGAAAAAAAAAGGCACTTCGTTTTTGTAACTGAACAAAACATCCTTTTCTGAGAGGAGGAAGTACAGAAAGTGGAATATAAACCTGATTTACTACAGGTGTTTTTGTCGTTATGTAAAGGCCTAAAGCGGCTATCAAAATCTGTAAAAGTTAAGTTTTCTTAAGTACCTAAAATGAATAGGTTTGCTTTTCAACTTTAAAATTATCAAAAACTATCAAATTCTGCTTTTGTAATGTCAACAACAGTAAAACATAGAATACTCTTTCACCTTAACTAATTCAAATTGATTTATGATCTAAGTTGAAAACCAAACATGTTCATAATCATTGTTCTCCATATCCTGATTATTGCTTGTAAACATGTTTGCCACGATAATCATTTTCTTTTGAAATCTGAAGTTGTTGTTCATACCAACGGTAGACTTTCTTGAAAGGAAAAGTGTGTGTTTATTCTTTAGGGAATGTACATGTATTGTTTTCTGGAATCTGAAATTGTTGAAGAAAATTCTGGGTAGTTGTTTTCCTGTCCCAATAGCTTTATTCCCAAGATATTCAGTATTATTTTGTAGAATTTAAAATATATATCATTTAACCACGGTCTAATCTAATTCCGGGATTTAACTTAGCATGCAGAAAAGTGTGAAAACATTTTGTTTCACAGTTTAGAACTTAAGATACTTTCCAATGGATCAGATGTTTGGTCAGAAATGCTACATTTGAAATGGTGGAACATAACTCAAATTCTCTTCCATGAAGACAATGAATATGAATAATAAACCCCTTGTCCATACATTTACACAACTTTGGCAGCCTCTGAATATGATTGTATTACAACATGTACACCAAAATGTCATATGTTAAGTCAATATTCGTAATATCCAGAATATGTACAAAGAATCATTTTCAAACATTATGAATAAATGTTATAAATCGCATAAGATTATGGCAGGGATCACATTCCATGAATTTTCCAAGCGTGCTTTCCCTGGCATGTTCACTAGACGTCCTAGAATCCTAGAGAAATATGACAGTAACAGTGTTCGATACTGTAGGGACGCCCGAGGAATGGTCTACACAGTTGGACATTCCGTATCTCGTCAGGTCAAGAAACTCTGGAACTGGAGAGATTGGCTGGATAAACAGGTGAACAGGCACGTCGGTAGGCCAGAAAACGTATCGCTAAAGTAAATCTGGAATATACAAAATTTTAAAAGCGTATGACATTCTTCCCGGCATCATTTAAACCAATACTGACTTTTAACTGTACGAGTAAATGTCCACCACCAAGCTTAGACTACATTTATGTCAAGTCTGTGGATATGATACACGTATATCGTTTTTTTGGTCATCTTTATACATCACAGCCATCTGAACTTTTACATCTAATACACGATATATTAGAACGACAATGATGCACATCAATCAATCTTTTAGCATGTCTATGATTTCCCAACACTGAAAGTTGACACTGCAATATCGATGGGAAAATATCACGTGACCGCATCACTCAGCATACAAACAGAAATGTCCCCCTTCGCGTGCAAGGGACGATTACTTGATCGAATCATTCAGTCAGAATCCAGATAAGTGTTTACGTTGCATACAACAAGATATGAAAAATGTTACAATATACAACAAAACATTGTACATAGTTTCAAGGCAATCCTCATTCTGTCTCCATGCTCTCTTCATACCATTCCTAGGTATTTGCATTATACCGTATGTACGTTCCCGCCACACCACCACCCGTCGTTCTGCCTCAAGACACAACTTATACGGTCCCTAGATCAGATCCCATACTGGCTCAAAGTACCACTCGTACTATCTCAAGACACCTTACATACTGTCTCTAGATACCTTACATACTGTCTCTAGACACCTTACATACTGTCTCTAGATACCTTCCATTCTGTCTCTAGACACCATTCATACTGTCTCAAGATACCTTACATACTGTCTCTAGACACCTTACATACTGTCTCGAGGACTACTCATACTGTCTCGAGATACCAGTCATATTGTCTCTTTAGACACCCTTTCATACGTCCTTTCTCGTAAATATCCGTCAAATTTGTCCTTTCTCAACAATGTAGAAACGTGTCTATTGTCTAGATTGCATAAATATTTGTGCTCGGAACAATACATATATGTGTGTAACTACTGTCAATCATGTACATTGAAAACATTAACGCTTTTTCACAACACAAAAATTTCCCTGTTTCAAGAATGTTATCTTTCTTATTTTGAGAGCATACACTAGCTAGGAACACTGTTGGCAGATGCGCAATTCTTTTCAATAGTATACACATATAAACACATTGAGAGCATACGAATTTAAAGATTGTGGAGAGAATGCAAATTTAAAAGTAGATATCACCAAATCTTAAGATGCTGTTCAATCCATTTTTCAATTTATAACTTGCCTGATGTCACGAAAACTTCATCTTCCTATAAATGTGAGTTAGCTGGGCGTAATATTGTCACAGCTTTGAGTAGATCATATTACAAGTCATTTTCGAAATAGCTTCCTTATAAATAACGTCTCGCAGTCAACTCTGACTAAACGCATGTAGTTTTAAAACCATTACTAACATGAGAAATACGTATTTAAATACCATCGCATGAAACCAAGACAAGCATAATAGTTTGTGAGGAGCAGGTGTTACTTTTCCTATTTGAGTTGATATGCCATTAAGCTGAACGACCTATACATGTGATGTGATCTGCTCGTGACCACCTCCCTTGATCACCTTACTGTCTAAGTAATGCCTTCTGGGAGCCTGCGCCGAGCAACATAATCAACATGACTGTAATCCCCTTTGATACACATTCTACATTTTCCCCGAAATGTATTATTTTTACTGAGATCGTGACTCATAAAACTTGTCCGGAGGATTTTGATTTAGTGAAGTGCATATGTAAAGAATAGAACACTGTAATCGCATTGCAGTCGAATCATTTATAAGATGAAAGGTTGCATGGTGTCGTCTTGCATTCTCAATGAAGAATAACTTTACCAATAAAAATGTAAAATGGCTTTGACAATGATGCGATTAGAAACGTAATGCCCTGGAGGTTTATGGAAGAATGCAAAGACAAAGCTTCCAATATAAAAATACCATATAACAAAGGACACTATTATAGAAATGCCATACCACAAAGGTCAGTGGAGTATCAATTTATTTACCGAGCTGATCACTTATCTCTGGATATTGGTCACAGTGACATACCTGTGTACTCCGCACTCTGCCGGTCAATACTTACTTGCATACCAAATCTGGTTACTCCAGGTGAGATGATAGATATGCAGCAGATTTTTCGAAAAAAAAGTCAAAGGTCAAAGCAGAGGTCAGAGTTACGTGCTTATTGTACTTGACACTTCGCCACCCAAAGATGTACTGTTATACAAAATCTGGTAACTCAATGTGAAATAGTATAGAAGATATGCCACGGACAATTTTTTCCGAAGGTTGAGGTCAAAGGCCAAAGTACAGGTCACAGTAATCTACTTTTTAGCCACTCTGCCATCCCAGTATGTACTTGCTTACCAAATTTAGTTACTGCAGGTGAAATAGTTTAGAAGATATGTCACGGACAAAACTTTTTAAATGTTGACGTCAAAGGTCAAAGCACAGGTCAGACACAGGTCAGTCACAGGTCAGTCACAGTGGCCTACTTTTCGTGCTTAACACTAAGTTCCCAAGATATGTTTTCGTATCAAATCTGGTTACTAAAGGTGAAAAAGTATAGACGACATGTCCAGGACAAACTCTTTTTTTAAGTTAGAGGTCTAAGGTCAGAGTCACAGTGACCTTCGCTTTGGTTTTGATACTCCGCAACCCCAAGACGTACTTGCATACCAA